>NC_091462.1:14944784-15162284 GCF_027789765.1 Dendropsophus ebraccatus | reverse complement strand
TTTTAATCTGACACAGTGCTCTCTGCTGCCACCTCTGACCATGTCAGGAACTGTGCAGGACAGTTCTATGGGGATTTGCTACTGCTCTGGACAGTTCCTGAAATGGACAGAGGTGGCAGCAGAGAGCACTGTGTCAGACTGGAAAGAATAAACCACTTCCTGTAGGACATACAGCAGCTGATAATTACTGGAAGACCCAGAAATCTCGCCAGAGTTCCCCTTAAAAAAATTCCCTCGCTTTACAAGTGCAGCATGCTGTGCCATGTGTTCTGACATTTTGTGCAGAATCTCTGACACTGATATAAACCTGGCTTTAGGTTCTTTGGGTTTTGGGCATGTCATGTGAATGGAGACATCATAACAGCTAATCTTCACCCATTAGCACAGAGATAACTGAAGATCCAACCTGTAGTGGAGAAAACTGGTGAAAAATGCCATACACAAGTTATATAATGGCCAGAAATAGTGCTGTGCTCATGTACAGACACATAACAGTGTATCCAGAAGTGCTACCTACAATATAATGGGAAGGTTTCCAGAAGATACTATATGATGCTACATATAGAGCCCAGCTATATGACGGGGGATTAGTAAGGTCTATGATTATGCCGCCATGTAGTGTGGATGTAAAGTTTGCTCCTGGTGCGCGCTCGGCAGGATGATGACACGACTTCTTCTAAACTGAGCATTTTGCTTACATAACTAATTCATGACACACTTTCCAGAGAAAGAATAATGTTAGTAATACCGTCTCTCCCCACACATTTCACCGGCCACTAAAACGCGTTACACTTCAGGTCTTTGCAGATTGCTGCAGGCGCCTGGCTTCTTTTATGTACTCGGTATCGTATAAACCAGATTACTGCACTACAACATTACAGGAGAAGATGCACAAACTAAAATCCAGGAAAATGAGATACAGTAAAATCCCTCTCGAGTGAAGCTCCTCTCTACACGGTATTACAGGGGATTGCTGAAAAAGCAACTCCACAATAGACTGGAGGGTTTCCCTACTAACCCATAGAACGGAAGAGAGTTTCCAGTCCTCCATAGACTTGCCTTTGGAATAAGAGCACCTATAGGAACACTCCAGAGGAAACAGATGCCTAGTGCAAGACCTAAAGGGTAAAGAATGAATGCAAATCTGTGTATACAGCTTCAAACGCCTTTATGTCGCCATGGTTACAGACTACAAACAAATCGGGTGTAGTCAGATCCTGTTGTCATATGAAGCAAGAAGAGGAGGCACTGGAATTACACATTTGCAGGTACATATCTAGTGTATAGGTGTTGGTAGGTGTGAACAGCTTTAGGCTATGTTCACACGTGGTAAGACACCATGTCTGAGAAGATAATCCCGGCCGGTACTACTGATCTTTTACTGCCACAGAATTCGAATGTGGGCGCATCCGTGGTGCCCACATCCGAATTCTCTGCTAAACACAATAGAGTGTGCGCCCGGAGCCGCAAGCTCCATTGTGTGAACTGACAGTGTTTTCAGAGACATGTCAGTTTCTTGCGGTGCCGCTTGGGATCCGGGTCGGAGTGTTTACTATGTGTATGCACTCTGTCCGGGATTCCTTAGAAGGTACCGCTATGAACAGTAAGTTAACAATGGCCGTGATTATTACGAAATTTACGCAGTGGGAACATGGCCTTACCTAGTAATTTCAGATCCCCACTGTAGCCAGCTAAACTTTAGGGCAACCCACATATGGATATATTGACTTAATAAGTCCTACTTCAAAGAAAAGTTCCTTTAAAATAATTTGATCTCCAAGCTTCTTCAAGTAGTTGGCTGTAATCTCATCTTGTAGAAAAAATAGTGGCACTCACCACTTGTCTGTCTGTGTAAATCTCAACAGGAGGGGTTTTACAGCGTCAGAAAAACACGGCCACTTTTTTCCAGAGACAGCACAGCTCTTGTCTCCAGTTCCGGTGTGGTTTCCAATTAAGCCCCATTCACGTCAATGGAAGATGGAGTTGCAAAACCTGCACCCAAACTGGAGAGTGGTGCTGTCTCTGGAAGAAAGTGGCCATGTTTTTCTAACCCTTGATAACCCCTGATAACCCCCCTTGAGAACCCATTCTGCCCCAATCATGCTGGCCTTACTGATGGGCTTATCACAGTGTGTTAGTATATGCACCTCCCATAGCAGAGCGGGGTTGGCGGGTCTTGTGCCTAAGGAGCTCGATGCCGTGGGGGTCAACAACAAGCAACTCTAATGGCCAGATTTACTACAAGGTGAGAGCAAAGATCTCAGCCTTTCCATCTCCTTTGTTCACTGATAACAATCCGAGGTCTTTGAAAGAAGTTGCAGAACTTTTTATTAGACAATGTACTGTAGCTGTCAACTTGTATTATCCATCCCCGGATTCCGGCTCGGACTCTTTCAGCGGATAGCTGGATACATGTGCACATACAAATGCTTTCATCTTCAAGACTTATTTATTAGATACAGCGGTGTGATGGTTCAGAGGGTCAAACTGTCCCTTGTGCCAACTCACACAACACAAGCAATTTATGATCTTCCCTTTCACGTCTCTCCTGCCAACATAAATACTGTGAGCTATTCAAGGGCCCTTGTCTTTATCTGCAATTTTTTTTCCAGACTGCACATAAGAAGAGGCTGCGGGAAAGCTGCTGGTAGCAGGAGAAATTCAGCTGATAAAAAGAGAAGCTATTCACAATGTTATTCTGGGGCAATTACACTTAATGGATGCTCCGCCTCTGAGGAACTGTATATGAACCATAGAGTAACCCAGGGGTGTAGCTAATGTCTCTAGGGCCCTGGTGCTAGAGGTTAACTTGGGCACCCCCCCTCGACAAAGTGATGATATATATCAGCTCTTTACTTTATGGGAAAATAAACACAGTTTTTGTTTGAATTCAGGAGTGCTGCAGCATTTTTAGACATATATTTCCCTATGGCCCCTTGTCTTACCTCACATATAATGTTCCCTTTATGCTGCTTACACATACATTTGTTTCCCAGACCCTACCCTTTATAGTAATAATGTCCTCTGTGCTGTGTCCCCATAGTAATATTGTCCCCTGCTGTGCCCCATAGTAATATTGTTCCCTATGTTGTGTCCCTATAGTAATAATGCCCACCCATTGTGCCCTCATGGTAATAATGTCCCCTGTGCTGTGCCCTTATAGTAATAATGCCCCCCGTTGTGCCCTCATTGTAATGTCCCCCTGTGCTGTGCCCTCATAGTAATAATGCCCCTTGTAATGTGGCCTCATAATAATAATGCCCCTTGTGCTGTGCCCCCATAGTAATATTTTCCCCACCGTGTCCCTATAGTAATAATTTTCCCGCTGTGTCCCCATAGTAATAATGCCCCCTGTGTTGTGTCCCCATAGTAAAAATGCCCCCTTTGCTGTGTCCCCATAGTAATAATGCCCCCTGTGCTGTGCCCCATAGTAATAATGTCCCTGTGCTAATAATGTCCCTGTGTCCCCATAGTGATAATGCCCCCTGTGCTGTGTCGCCAAAGTAATAATTCCCCCTGTGGTGTGTCCCATAGTAATAATGTCCCCTGTGCTATGCTCCAGAGTAAAAAGGCCCCCCTGTGATGTGCCCCCATAGTAATAATGCCCCCAGTGCTGTGCCTCGTAGTAATAATGCCCCCTGTGCTTTGCCCCCATAGTAATAAAGCCCCCCTGCACTGCCTTAACACATAGCAAAAAAAAAGATTATACTCACCTAATCTGGGCAGGGAACTCGTCTTCTCTCGGGTGGGGATAGGGTTGTAGCTGAGTGAGGTGGTAAGGGGCTATTAGGTGGCAAGGAAGGGGGCCCTTGGCTATTCACCGCTATAGCTCCGCCACTGGTGTAATAATGTAAATATAACACAGGATAGATAGATAGGAGATAGGTAGATAGATAGGAGATAGATAGATAATAGATAGATAGGTAGATAGATAGATAGGAGATAGATAGATAGATAGATAGATAGATAGGAGATAGATAGATAGATAGATAGATAGATAGATAGATAGATAGATAGGAGATAGATAGTAGATAGATAGATAGATAGATAGATAGATAGATAGATAGATAGATAGATAGGAGATAGATAGATAGGAGATAGATAGATAGATAGATAGATAGATAGATAGATAGATAGGAGATAGATAGATAGATAGGAGATAGATAGATAGATAGATAGATAGATAGATAGATAGATAGATAGATAGATAGATAGGAGATAGATAGTAGATAGATAGATAGATAGATAGGAGATAGATAGTAGATAGATAGATAGATAGATAGATAGATAGATAGATAGATAGACAGATAGATAGATAAACTTTGCCTGCTCAGTATTCGTCCAGAGCCTGTCTGGTGTTCTGCATGCTAGGAAGTCTTTGCACTCAGCATTGTACTGTCATCTGATGGAAAAACTAATTATCCCTCTGCAGTATAGCGTTTTAGCTAAGCTGTAAGGAGTCTCAATCGATCAGCTTGCTGCCTGCTTCTAAAACCATTGTCATATTCGCCTACAAGTTGTATCTCATATTACAGTTCAGGTACATGGGGCAAGATTTGCAGGATTGGAAAAACATATCCCCCCTTTCCCCCACACACACAAAAAAAAAACAGTGCCACCTCTGTCCTCAGGTTGTGTGTAGTATTACAACTTAACTCCATTCACTTCAATGGAACTAAACTGCAATACCACACGCACTAAAGACAAGAGTGGCCATGTTTCTAGAAGTAATTATGTTTTTTCTAATCCCAGATAACCCCTTTATGATGATTTGTGGCTGATGGGGAGAGTTGGCAGCACAGCTGGAGAAGCTAGCATGGCATGTGCCCCGGGTGGCGAGCATGAAAGGGCGTCAGTAAGTCACACTGCCCTAGGTCATGCTATATCCATAGAGATGAAGTAATCTTAGATCTCATGGCCATTCCATTGAGGGCATAATATCAGGCGCGTCCGCCGCTGCGGTCGCCGTGCTCCATTTTCCTTCCTCCTAAGCGACTATTAATCCCATTAATGCATAAAACATCAGCGGCGAGCGCACAAAGGGAAGACTGCTATCCTCTTTATTTTATCCAAACACTTCCCTATAAACGAAGGAACCGTCATCTATTATACATCGCTTTTTTGTCCGCTCTCCAATTCCAGGCGCCACTTCCAAAACATATCCATAAATGATATCTAAGAACGCTGCCCGGCACAACCGCGATCCCCCTCATCTATTATTCCAGAATCAGATGATTGCCAAACGTGGAATATGATGAACACCGCTCCGGATGCCAATCTCCGCAGCCAAAAGAATATGTATTTGCAGCTGGGTCGGTGTTTGCTTTATTCTTCTGCTGATGATCGCCACTTGTAATTATTTCTCCGCTACATAGAAATTGTGCGGGTTTCAGGAAACTCTTCATCTTCCAGACAAAGGTTTACAGGCTGCGCTTTACTTAAAGGGATATTATGGATACTTAAAGGGAAAATTTCTTTCTGTATCAATTATTTATGATTTTCAAGATCTTTGCTCGCTGTCATTCATCGTTAACTTCCAGCACCGACTATAGTTACAGCCAAGGCGTAAGATGAAGCTCCTGGGCCATAATATAAAACGTCCTACACCTGTTAAAGGGGTACTCCAGCGAATTTTTTTCTTCTTTCAAAAAGTGACAGAGATTTGTAATTTCCTTATATAAAAAAAAATCTCCAGTCTTCCAGTACTTATCAGCTGCTGTATATCCTGCAGGAAGTGGTGTATTTTTTCCAGTCTGACACAGTGCTCTCTGCTGCCACCTCTGTCCATGTCAGGAACTGTCCAGAGTGGTAGCAAATAGTAGCCTATAAAAAACCTCTCCTGCTCTCCAGACTAGAAAGAATACACCACTTCCTGCAGGACACACAGCAGCTGATAAGTACTTGTTGCAAATGCACATTGACATTGAATAAGGGAGCTGTGGAAACAACTGTGTATAGTGTCCTGCTGTTTTTGCCAGATCCTATGAAGAATGATTGGAGTGATGCTGCGCAGATAAGACCACTGCACTGTTCCAATGGGAAACTGGGGTCCCCGTTCTTGAGATAGCAGGGGGTTAGAGCTGTGTCTTTGAATTGTGCCAGTAATCTTCAGGCATAGAAAGAACAGTCTATGCTGGGCAGTAAAGCTGGCGAGGCAACCGCACGACACCCAGCATAAAATACTTAGAACATGTGCTTGGGTCTCATTAGTCGTCATATCATTGTGCTTTTTGTTCTCCAATTGTCATGTATAGTAGTGGATACATCTGTGCCTTGTGTGTACTTAATAATGTTGTCTTCTTACATGGCAGGGGGACCTATCTATGACAGCTATCTCTCCACCCCCTGGGAGTTTCATGGTGTTATCCAGCACTAGATGGGGACATGTTTGAGTTCAGCAGTAATGTAAGTGGGTGGAGTTAAGAAACTATGACATATACAAATTGCACAGTGATGTCATCATTCTGGGTGGAGCTATCCTACTTTTATAAATTGTGATTTATTGTGGGTTTGTTGTTTTTTTTCACATAGATTTTGACATTGTACTATACTACATATACTACGTGTAGCTTTTTAAATCTTGGTTGATGAGAACCAGAAGCTGACGGTAACAGTAGCGGAGATTTCATGTTATATATTTCTCTTCCAGTTCTTTCGAACTTATAAATATTTCAGTGTAAAAAACGTGGAATATTAGCTGGATTTTCTTCCCATTCAGCAGTTCTGCATTGGTCGGGTCCCCGGAGAGGAGCCTCATTAGAAAAGTTTAGCTTCTGCTTATTGCACTTTTACTGCTTTATTCCTGTTTATGGTTTTTTAATGATTGCTATATTTTTTATATTAGAAAAACACATGGCACAAAACATTAACCTTGCAGGATACGACGCATGGAGAGCCCGATACGCTGCAAGAGAGGCGTAAATAAAGCCCAAATAGGTGTCTGCAACTGCGGATAAACTTAGGTGGGGTAATTGCTGATATACATATTCCCTAATAATGGAGAAAAAGAGGGAAATTCTGGCGACTAAGCAATCTCCCAGAATGCCGTAGGAGCCTCCCTTGCCTCGTGTGCCCTGTCAGCAGCACATCTCTGTTCCCTATAAAATATGGAGGGGGATTTATCAAACAATATGTAAAGTAGAATTGTCTCAGTTGCCCCTAGCAACCAATCAGATTCCACCTTTCATTACTTACAGACTCTTTGGAAAATGAAAGGTGGAATCTGATTGGTTGCTAGGGGCGACTGAGCCAGTTTCACTTTACACCATGTTTGATAACTCTCCCCCATGATTTCTAGAGAGTAAGTAAGATGCAGATGGGATTCTTTTTCTTCTTCTATAATCTGATTCTATAAGAGCTTTACTGTCCTCCACTAAGACGTAACGCCCCATACACACATAAGGAAAATAGATTTCCGGACCCATAAGGTTTTATTGGGCAAGGACACCTTTCAGGATTCTTTCTGAAGAGTGTCCGTGCTGGGAATTAGTTCCGGACATTATAGAACATGGCCTATTTTTGTACGGAATTCCAGCACATATGCTCCTATGGGGGTATCCAGAAGAAGGTGCACATCAGAAAACTGTCTGGAATTCCATATTGACTGCTTGCCAGTTCGTGCCAAAGCAAGTTCCACTGGGTACTGACACTAGCCCTTTAACTGTACACAATCAGGAGTGCATACATTTAAATGTGGCACTGTGACAGAGCAAGGAGCTATTGGCTCCAAGCCCACTCAATCACTCTTCTGGCCAAAGGCAACATTATCTTTTTGCAGTTCTGGCCACAAGAGGCCACTCTCAAAAAATTTTTTCCGGAGTACCCCTTTAAAACTGCAGTATCTGGTCAGCCATGACATTATAGATCCCTAATGGATTCTTTTGTACAGATTTAAAGGGTTATTGGGTTATAAGAAAATTGTATTTAAATAAAACTCACCCCAAGATATATAACTTACTAATATGGTGTCATGTCTTATAGTACTGGCTTCAGTGTTGTCTCGGCAACTTCTCAACTCCTCCTTTTCACAAAGAAATGATGCATCATCCTCTACTGTCTCAGCAGGTTTGGTTAGATCTTGTCTCAGAGCTGAAGCCCCACCCCTAAATGATGTCACCCCCTGCTGACCAGCCCCTACAGCCTGCATCACCATCTCCCTGTCTCACAATGAGGCATGTTAACAGCATTTTGCCTTGTGCTGAGCAAGGTTACAGGCAGAGAAGCAGACAGGAAATGAATGCAGCAGATGTCGCAGATTGTTTTGCTGCATAAAGAAATGTTCTGTGGTAGCGCCTGATAGAGATAAATTGAAATGTACTTAATCTGTTGCAGATTTCATGCTGCGCATTTGATGGTGAGCCACAGCAGATAAAGGGGGAACTCCGGCAAAAAAATAATTCAAATCAAAGTTATATAGGTTTATAATTTGCTTCTTTTTAAGAATATGAAGTCTTCCAGTACTTATCAGCTGCTGTATGTCCCGCAGAAAGTAGTGTGTTCTTTTCAGTTTAATGCAGTGCTCTCTGCTGCTACCTCTGTCCATGTGAGGAACTGTCCAGAGTAGGAGAGGCTTTCTATAAGGATTTGTTACTGCTATGGACAGAGGTGGTAACAGAGAGCACTGTGTCAGACTGTAAAGAATTCACCACTTCCTGCAGGACATACAGAAGTTGATAAATACTGTAAGACTGGATGATTTTTAAACAAGAAGTACATTCTGAACCTATAAAGGTTTCTGAAACCAGTTCATTTGAAATGCTTTTTTTTCACCTTAGTACTCCTTTAAGTACATGTGAATGTATCTACTTAGGTTAGTAGGAGGCAGCATGGTCAGACTACACATGGTTTGTTTGTTGTCTGTCGCCATGGAGATGCAAACACCTGCATAGAATCTGTAAACTCAATATACTAGGATTTTTTTTCGTTCACATTCATCTGCAGAGTGGCTTCATTTTTTAAAAAATGTTATATCTACTGAATCAATAAAAAAAAATAGTTGCAAAGGTCGCCTCGGCCTTTAACAGTGACATTTTTAAAAAGCAAAATATCGCTTTAAAATTCAGATCCTGGAAATGATAATGATATCAGGAGATGTTTTATGTTTTCGTCGCACTCTGAGTACAGGACATAAAATCATTGGCTCTTACACAGAGGGAACGGTTACCGACCACATGAGCGGGTTTTATTCCGCTATAAAATCTCATAAGATTAATTCCTCAGAATCATTCGGCTACTTCATCCCGACTTATAGGACATTAATTGGACAGGAGAAAAAAATTCATTTGGTTCCAGTGAACATTTACTACCATGAATCTCCAGAACCTCCTGTGTCCAATATCATCCATAATAAGAATTGCAGTTTTTATATGTCGGGGCTGGACATTGGCGGCTGCAATATGCGCAGATACCGCATAGGAAAATATCAATAAGAAAGACATGGGAGGTAAAAGTTGCATGAAGGTTTAACGAGACAAGGTAGATTTAATGACAATCTCATGTCTATGATGTTTGGCCGATGAAATACAAACATTTGCTACAAATATAGACAAGTTTAATTTTGTCCTGATGTAAACGTTTCCCCCATGATAACCATTACCAGTGGTCCAGACAGTTTCCCATGGTAGCCTGGTGTTTGCCTGTTTCTCCTGATCTCTCTAGCTCAGTCCTATACAGATGGGACCAGGCTGTAATACCAGGCTCAGCCACTACTAAATGTATGGCACTGTGCAAGATAATTAACCCTTTGTCCTCAAAATGACCCAGTGGACCGCGCCAATTTTCATTTTTGCGTTTTTGTTTTTTCCTCCTCCCCTTCTACGAGCTCCAGCACTTTCAGTTTTCTATCTACAGGGCCATGTAAGGGCTTTTTTTAACAGGAATAGTTGTACTGTGTAATGGCGTCTTTCATTCTACCATAACATGTATGATGGAACCCCAAATATATTATTTATGAAGATATAAATTGGTGTAATAGTAAAAAAGAATGCAATATGGTAACGTTTGGGGGGTTCCTGTGTCTACGTAATGCACTATATGGTGAAAGTGACATGATACTATTATTCTATAGGTCAGTCTAAGCACAACCATTTGCAGGTTTGGGGTAGCTTCACACACACCGTATCGCAGCTGATTTGATCTAAATAACTGAAAAGAGCATTAAAGGGAACCTGTCACCCCCCGTGCCTGGGTGACAGGGTCTCGACCCCCCGTTAGAGCCCCCTATACTCACCTAATCCCGCCGGGTCCCGCTTCTGGAGGTGGGCGCTGAGAGATGAGTCCAACGCTCATAGAGAATGACGGAGCGCTGGACTCTCCTGTCATTCTCTATGGGTGTTGGCACGCCGGGCTGCAGCGGCTGAGATCTTCATCACCCGACCACCTCCAGAAGCGGGACCCGGCGGGATTAGGTGAGTATAGGGGGCTCTAACGGGGGGTCGGGAGCCTGTCACCCCGGCACGGGGGGTGACAGGTTCCCTTTAAATCTGCTGCGGATCCTGTACATGTGAACGCACCCTAACACAGATTTTCTAATGTTTTATTTATTTATTTTTAATGGAATCCTTTTTTTGCAATTAATTATTAATAAAATGGGCCTATTATGATGCTTATAATGGTTTTAGTTTTTACCTACATTTTTTGCGCCATGATGGTTTCTATAAATACCATATTTTTGTAGATCGGACGTTTTGATCACTTTATGTAATTTTTTTATATATATAATGTAACAAAAAATAGCTAATCCTGGTGTTTTTCCCCTCTTTTCATTTACACCGTTCGCCATAGGGGGATAATGATTGATATATTTAAATTGATCAGACAATTACGCTCGCTACAGTATATAATATGTTTGTTTATTTATTTAATGATATTTATGTTTTATTTATATAATGGGGTATGAGGGTGATTTTAACTTTTATTGGGAGAGGGGCTTAAGGGTATATTTAAAAATATTTTTACTTTTTTTTTTACACATTTTAAGTTCCATTGGGGACTTTTACATGCAATCATTAGATTGCATAGCATTGATCAGTGTGATAGGCGCTCTGCTGATTAAGCCTGCCTGTGGTAGACTCAATGAGCAGAGCGCCGATCAGACTGGACAGAGGAAGCTAAGAGACCTCCGGCGGTCCGACACAGCGATCGGGACCCCCCCAGTCCCAATCAGTAAGTGACAGGAGCTGCTCCTGTCACTTACACTTTAAGGGGTTAGTGACAGGCTGCAGGGCAATCAGTGCAGCCTGTTATTAACAGTGAGGGCCGGGTTGCTGATTGCAGCCGGCCCCCAATCCGCTATGAAGCACGCACTGAGCGCACTTCATAGCATCTTAGACACCCAGGACGTAAATGTATGTCCAGGTGCCTGGTGACAGGTGGCAAGGACGTTCATTTACGTCCAGGGTTGTTTAGGGGTTAAAGGGGTACTCCAGCAAAAAAAAAAAAAAAAAGGCTTTAGATCAACTGATGTCAGAAAGTTATATAGATTTGCAATTGACTTCTCAAGTTTTCCAGTACTTATCAGCTGCTGTATGTCCTACAGGAAATGGTGTATTCTTTTTAGTCTGACACAGCGCTGCTGCTCTGGACAGTTCCTGACATGGACAGAGGTGGCAGCAGAGAGCACTGTGTCAGACTGGAGAGAATACAGGACATGCAGTAGCTAATATATACCAGAAGACTGGGGATTTTTAAATAGAAGTAGTTTACAAGTATATATAACTTTCCAACACCAAAAGGTTTTTCCACCAGAGTTCCTCTTTAATGAAGATAATGGGTGGAAGTGGTCAGAGTAACATCACCCACTGACCTGATCCTATCCCAAGCAGAAAACGTGAGTATAAAGGTCTCAGGAAATCCCCTTTTATGACTCTTCTAGCCCTATTTGCTATGCAGTTACTGTTCCTTGTTATCAGCCATCTCATGAGGGAAATTTATTTGCCGTGTCCGGGACCCTGGGAGGTGATGTATGGCTTCATCTCCTGGACTTTATGATGGTGCATGCACACATTTTTAGGCCGGGGATATTAACATGTCACATAGGACGCAAGATCTTAAGATTGGCATAAACATAAAATTTGTCTTTCCTATTGATGCTAAATATCAATGTCATCAAAAGGTGGCGGCGAACATGAAGACCTCCTGTACACAG
Organism: Dendropsophus ebraccatus; assembly: GCF_027789765.1. NCBI lineage: Eukaryota > Metazoa > Chordata > Amphibia > Anura > Hylidae > Dendropsophus > Dendropsophus ebraccatus. The sequence continues at coordinate 15,150,139 of NC_091462.1, read as the reverse complement.
CGCTCACAAAGTCAATGGGAACTGTGCCAGTACAGTGACCGTGATACTATAGCCAATAGATACACATCAGCCGCCACAGTATAGGAAATATCAGATACGTAACCACTCAAGGGACTCTATAATACAGGGGTGGGGAACAGTGGCTCTCCAGCTGTTGCACAACTACAACTCCCATCATGCCTGGACAGCCAAAGCTTTAGCTTTGGCTGTTCAGGCATGATGGGAGTTGTAGTTTTGCAACAGCTGGAGAGCCAAGCTTCGCTACCCCTGCCATAACAGAATGGAAACAAATGGCAGTGTAAAGACCAGATACTTCTCACAACTGACAGTCTGTTACAATTGTATCTACATATCTCATATTCTCTCTAGTTAAACAGACACTGTCATTACAACAAAGCACAAAACTTTGTAATATATCTTATCAGACAAAAAGGCTTTCTTCTCCTGTATTGAGTATTTCTTCCACCGCCCAACCCCTTTTTTTGCTTAAGCTCTGCAATGACTTTTGTTTACTGGATAGGACTTATAGAATCTCTGCGATTAGCTAACAAGCAATACAAGTCTATGGAGAGGGGTGGAGGGAGATGGGACAGTACAACACACATCAAACATCCACAATTGTGTCCACTTCACCATGCCTCCTGATTCTGGCTCCTGAGCTCTTGTAGCGCCCCCCTGAGCTAATTGCTAGCCATAGCAGCTATGAAACAAAAGAATATCCCTGTGGCCTCCTGCTATAAGGGTGGGGGATCTGCCAATGTAATGTCGTCCATATCAGTCTCATCTCTAACAAAAAGTGGACAAACAGGGACATATTAGAAATGTTTTAAATCTAGAGGGAACCGTTCTTTGATGTTCGGTTTTCTATTAAAGTGTATGGGAGGGTTAAAGTAAAACCATGTGGTTTTGGACATGTCTTTTTACGTTGAAAACCACATGGTTTCTGCTCATGTGAACATACTCTTAGGGTATCACACAGCAATTTTCTAAAAATGTTTACTTCAGTTTTTTGAGCCAAGGTCACGAGTGGCCCCTGAAGGCACAGAAAATCTTAAAGTGATACTGACAGTGTCACCTAGGAGGAGCTTTAAAGCAGTTGGGTCCCCTCTCCTATATGGACAGTGTCACCTGGGCGGGGCTTCACAGCAGTTGGGCCTCTCTCCTATATGGACAGTGTCACCTGGGCAGGGCTTCACAGCAGTTGGGCCCTCTCCTATATGGACAGTATACGGGAAACAGATCACACAAAGATAACACTGCTGGTTGCCGGCTAAAGCGCTCAATACAGTGAAATCCTAGGTGCATTGCTCCCTGGGATATATGTATATGCTAAAAAAAAAATCCATGGAGCCTCATTTAAGAGTTTCAAAATACAGGACTAGCCAGATATCCCTCAGGGAAGGACCCAGCCAAGGGGTGGCTCCTGTAGGGAAACCACCAAAACCACCATATTAAGTGTCCCTATAAGTCAATGTAATGTAATGGGGTCCTCATCAGTGTGGAGCAGGATTTTGGCTAGGTGGGAGCAATGCCTAGTAGAGCCATACGAGAAAAAGATCACTGATCTCGGCAAGACCAGCCAAACAATAACACTGCCAGCTGCCGGTTAAAGCGCTCAATGCAGTGTCTCGAAACACAGGACTAGCCAGATATCCCTCCGGGAAGGACCCAGCCAAGAGGCAGCTCCTGTAGGGAAACCACCAAAATCACCATATTAAGTAGCCCTATAATCAATGTAATGACAAAGCAAAAAACCAAGGCCTGGTATCCATCGACAGACAGCTGTTTCGGGGTGTTGCCCCTTATCAGGACGGAGCAGGATTCTGGCTAGGTGGGAGCAATGCCTAGTAGAATACAGTACAGCTGTGGATGGATACCTGCCTTGTTTTTCCCTTGTAATTACATTGACTTATAGGGCGACTTAATATGATGGTTTCCCTACAGGAGCCACCTCTTGGCTGGGTCCTTCCCCTGAAGAATATCTGTCTATTCCTGTGTTTACTATATGGACAGTGTCACCTAGGCGGGGCTTTGCGGCAGCTGGGCCACCTTTCCTATAGGGGAGAGGGGGCACAACCACCATGAAGCCCCACCTAGGTGACACTTTCCACTGATGAAATGGATCAATTTTAAAGCAGAAAAGAGACAGACAAATTTTTATATAGATATATTTTAAATGTGCAGAATCTAAGCTTGCGGATGTTGCAAAGAACAACACATAGAGTATGGGGGTGACAATATCACATTAAGGACGTCTCCCTAATGTTGAATTAACTTCCGACTTTGGCTGAAAACCTATATTAAAAACTGTATCAATGTTTTTATCTAAAAACTGCAGCGTGTAAAGCCATCCGTGGTGAGACACCCCCTTCAATTAGGTGACAGAAAGCAATCCCCATCCAATCAAGACCCCGACACGAATGGTCATATTAGGTCTAGGACAACCAATTACCCTCAGCCCATTCACCAAACGTGAAGAAGCGGAGGAGTCGGCGGCATTTCCATTTAATATGCATGAATATAATCCAGACAGCAATGCATTACTTCTCCCAGGTGCTCCAATCTGCGATAAATAAGAGTTCAGGGGTGAGATAAATATAAGCCGAGCCCAGAGACGGAAAGTAATTTAGAAACTCAAGCACAATACTCTCCACATATATGATTTATGAATGTATCAGGCCAGGCAATGGCCGCTTCCTGGCATCTTGTTAGTTCTGAGGACCCGTATCTGATCTCCAAATGTCCTTTATTTGAATATTTCTTCCTCTGATTGAGCCGCTGCAAAATAGTAAAAGCAATCCTGCTGAAATCCCGCAATGAGGCGCCCATTGTAGTAGAGGTGGGAGGGGGGGTGGGGGGTGGGGTGAGATACGGCATTTTACAGTGAGGTCTCGGAGATAAATATAAAGCATTTGCGTCTATAGTGATTGGTGCATTGCTAAGTAAGCGTTACACATACTGAGTTCATTTATAGTAAAGGGGTTATCCAGGTAACAAAAACAATATTCTAAACAACCCCCCTTCCCAATACCACCCTAGGTCTTATATACATGTATAACTTATCTTGCACCTTTTCTCTGTTTTTTTCTCTTTCTTCTCTGGATGTGTAAAATCTTCTTCTGTGGGTCCACTCTGACCACGCTCAGCTCCCTCTTCCCTCCTCCCTTTGTAGACACAGGACATGTGATCTCCTCTCTAGGGGCTGGGTTAGATGTCTATTGACTTGGTAACCCAACCCCCAGGAGACATTGTCTACATAATCTCTATGCACCTGTGCTGCTTCCATAGACTTACAAGTGTCCCTGAGCCTAGGTTTCTGTAATATGGAACGTTATAGTTCTATCTCTGCTTGCTGTCAGTGAATGCAGGCATATGTACCTGTCTTTGTGTCTCAGCTCTGCATATTGTAAGTGTTGTGGATGTTCTTAGAGTCTGGATGGAATGAGAATGTTTTCATTCACAGTCAGCAAGCAGAGATCTAAACCTACACTACACCCCCGGTAAACCGATGCCTTTATGCAGCACATAGCTACACCATGCGCGTGTCAGCTCTGCTACATCATCGGCTAGTATGGAATACATACTGGGGTGATGTGATGAAATATAAGTGAAAAAAAACAGTCCTGTGTTTACTGTGCAATAGTAATGACAGCAGTGGGCAGGAAAGAAAGCCAAGGGAGCGAGTACAGAGCAATTAGGGAAATGCATGATGGGAATTGTAGTTTCCTATCTTGGTTATAGATCGGCTTTTAGAAAATTTTGTTACTCAGGAATGGCAGCAGCTAGAAAGACAGGAGAAAGTAGCTTTTTATTTTTTTACTCTCAGGTGGATAACCCCTTTAAGAGTTAGCGGATATAATTGGTTGTGTAACTATAAGGGGTGCAGAGGGTATCCCCTATAGCTACACAGGGTAGCAGAGATATCAGCTTCTCTGAGGCCCCACAACCATGGTGTCATGGAGTGATGGATGACTTGTGTGCTGATGTATCACTTGGGGCCTTATTCCCACGTTTCGTGCACAGTCTGTTAATATGGATGACGGGCTACGGAACAGAGTTCAGAGTTTATAATGTATCATTATGATGCTGGGAGCCTCCTGAGACGCTGTGTCCACCAGTGCAAGCAATTGAACCGTTTCGGAGCTCCTGGCATCATGATGACACATGATAGGAATAAGGCTTTACACTGGGGGCACACTGAGTTTTTTCAGTCTTTTTAAGGGATCAGTTTTTAAATTGTTACTTTTAATGTACACAAAGACAGGGTCCACCATGTTTTTGTGTGTGCAAAAATGTTTTTAAAAGCGATGTTTTGATCCTTTTTTAAAGAATGGAAGTCAAGGGAATAACGGATCTAAACGGATGCACGCAACTGCATCCTTTTTTTTGGATACGTTAAACGTACTGCAAAAACGCAGTGTGAACCTACCCTTAGGATGGGTTCAAACGTAACTGATCCACAGCGGACTTCACGCTGCGAGTTTGCAGCAAACTCACTATGGATGTCTTAACTTATTATTCTGAGTAGGATTACATACTGCAGAATTTTCATCCCGCTGCCAGTATGTAAACGCTGCCCCCCTTAACTCGCAGTGGCTCGATGCATACATTATCTGGTCAGCACTCCAGCCTCCTCATGTGGCTCCTGGCATCCTGACGTCCCTCTCAGCCAATCAGATTGGCAGAGCAGGACGTTAGGATGCCGAAAGCCTCCAAAGCAAACCGGAGCGTGGATCAGTAATGTATGCAACGGGATCAGTTATGTGGGAATCTACACTTACTTTGTGCAATATCCTCATGGTGACATCACTTTGTGTGCTCTTCTACTATTGTGACATCACTGCATGCATTATTCATGTGGAAGTCCTTGAGGGAAATTCAAACAACTATAAAGTTTTCGGGGGGACATTCATTAGGACCAGCATACTCGTACTGTGATCTTAGATAAGGTCCTACCCCCCAATTATCCGCATGCCTCCGGCGGGACCTGCACTTGTCCCAGGGTTTGCTCAGAAATCTGCTCCGCAGCAAGTCTAGATTTCCGCAATGATTTATACCAGTCTCCAATTCGAAACTATCTAAATTAGGCGTATGAGGAGGCCACGCTTCCTTTTTGCCTTGCTGATCCCCCGGCCCTGCCAAACAGAAGGGTTGGGCTTACGTTTGGCATGTGCAATGGAAAAGGCATAAATCTGTGGCTTTTCCATGGTGTACGTAGTTAGCTGGGGCAATCCAGAATGATGGTCTTTGGGAGGAATAGCCATCAGTAGGATTTGAAAGCGGGGGGGGGGTCCCTCTATTTAACCCCCTTGGTCTAGCCAACCTGGGCTTAGCCTATTAGCGGGATATACAGTGACACTTCTCCTGGCACAGCTCCTCATTCAATCTTGTTAAACTCCAGTAAATGCTAGCGCGGGGCACACAGCTGAACCTTCCATCCGACCCTCCTGAAGAGCCGTGAATTGTCAAACGCTCTCAGATAATCCTGCTATTTTTCCATCTGCAGAAAGATCTTGTATGTATTTCAATGAAATGAGTCACCAGGTGCCGGAGCTGGAGTATCCTCTTGTGGCGGTGGCACTGCTGCCTGAGATCTTGTCATTTCGGAGGTGAAAGGCGACAAACACTGGTCATTAATATGTATGTCCAGAATATGAATTACGCCGCGTGCCTGAGACGAATTATTTATCAGCCTGGTCCCTTTATTTCAGGATTGGTGCTGCTGGGGGTAGTGTGGGCAACAGGGGTCCCACAAACCAACAAAATAATTCTATATCCCAAGCACATAAAGGGGAAGGTGGGTTATTGGGAACAAGGACCAAAAATCTATACAGGTCTCATAAGGCCATAATCCTAAGGTTAGTATTAGGGTTCCCATAGAGTCCTATGGTGATGTGACTGACCCAGGATTAGAAGACAAAAACATGGCTGCTTACTCTAATAAAAGGCACCACAAATCTAAAGTCTTCCAGCACTTATCAGCTGCTGTATTTGTGGTGTAAAACACGGACTGGAGAGAAAGGAACGCCTGCACATCCCGTCTATGGCTGATACTAGGCCTATATCAGTGACCACCACCCCAGCTGGCCGGGTTCTAGTGGGGCTTTTTGGGTCTGGTCCTGTGACATGGGGGTTGCAGGACCATTCCATGGCCCCTCTTTCCTGCACGTGCACACTTTGCGGGGGTGGCGGTCACTGCACGACACGTTGTGGAGTTAGCGTAGGGACCCGTGTGAACCAGAGGACCTGCACGTTGGTACACGGGGCTATTATGGCTTGATCAAATCATATAAAGACACTCTGGTGTTGATTTTTAATATTGGCCTAGCGGCATTAGTATCAGCCATAGATGGGATGTGCAGCCGTTCCTTTCTCTCCAGTCCGTGTTTTACAGTTCTTCCTCTCTGAACAGCTCGCACTCCTTTATAAGACCCACATGACCAAAATTAGCAGGATATGCCTGTGCTCACATGTCAGTACCTTATGTCTTCCCCATTCTGTGAGAGCAGCAGTGGTAAGTGTAATACCATATCCATACTTGTGTCGTTTGGGGGGCAGCCTTCCCCGCCGGTGGTGCTGGCTGGGTTCTGGTGGGGCTTTTTGGGTCTGGTCCTGTGACATTGGGGTTGCAGGGCCGTTCCATGGCCTCCCTTCCCTGCATGTGCACGCTTTGCGGGGGTGGTGGTCACTAACCGACACGGTGTGGAGTTAGCGTAGGGACCCGTGTGAACCAGAGGACCTGCACGTTGGTACACAGGGCTGTTATGGCTTGATCAAATCATATACAGACACTCTGGTGTTGAATTTTAATATAGGCCTAGCGGCATTAGTATCAGCCATAGATGGGATGTGCAGCCATTCCTTTTTCTCCAGTCCGTGTATTTGTGGTTGCTATTGGTTACACCCCTCCTAAAAGCCTGTACTTTTAAGACTAAATGATGATATAGTAGTACCCGAGTTTTGCCACAAGATGTCGTTGCTATCAGTATGTATACCTAGATAATGCACGGCTGTAGTACCCAAATTGTTATTGTTATGTTTGTGTGCCACATGGATCTGCACACCAATGAGAGTTCTTTCTTCTCTTCACCTATCATATCTCTCTTTACTTCTTCTTATGCACTCCTCACCCACTCACAGCACACCTTACAGGGGCTGTAGGAAGGAAGTCACATGGGTAGAGGAAGTGTAGAGTCTTTTGTTTTTGGATTCTGCAGAGGAAGGACACAAGCTAGAAGACTCTCTACAAAAGTCTAATTGCGCCTTGGCTCCTGCCAGGTCTGCAGTCTAAGTAGTGCAGTCTAGACGTAGACCAGAGCACATGCAGTCAGAGACAGTTTCTTTTCAAGTAACCTCACTCAACACTATGCTGTGTTAAGCCTTCCACTAAAGAGGACAAGTCAGAGATCATCCTAACCCACGCCGGGGTCAAGGAGACACACAGTGCAGGAGAGTATCCACAAAGAAGTAAGGAACTGATCCGGATAAAGCAAAGTTGCTAGAAGCCCATGAACTCTATCTCGCAGTGCGGGTGTAAGCAGAGAACCCTCAGCATTCAACTCATGCCAGGTAACAAGATCTGGGGCTTGTGTCAGCCTCTAGGACGGGTCACTTGACACTGGTGGGCAATAGGTGGTGCAAAGACCAAAGAGTCAAAACACAGGCATAAGTATTTTCTCTTCTCTCAAGTATTCTTCTATTACTACCTCTGAAGTTCTGGCAGAGCACAGTACTACTTGGGTTGGTACTCTCTCGACATCTCCCTCTCTACTCTTCTGATCTTCTATTTCACCTCTCAGTCAGATTAGTCAGCATGACTGTACCACTGCTTCAGTTCTCAGTGCAAATCTGGACTGTAAAGTATTAAGCAACTTATCAAGTGTAAAGTATTGTATCAAGGCAAAGCTGTATTATCTGCTGCCTACCTCAACTATCTTCAGAGTAAACAGGATTATATTTATGCTAAAGGGACTCTGTGGTTCCTTGTCAAGCACCGACACAGCACACACACCTTCCTTGGGTCATCTTCCCTTTCTGTGGGTGGCAGTACCAATAGTCCGGGTGGGTCACTACTCCACTGCAGACCACCATGACAATAGCCCAAGGGACCCCAAAGAGCCCGCCAGGTCCCTCATCACAGGGGAACAAGGTATAGCCAGGCCATTAAACTAAAAGCAGGTGTGCCTCCATACCTGTGTACCCATGCAGCACTGGCGTCACAACACAATACCACCACACAGAGCTATATCTCGGCCAACCACCACAGGACTGGCATCACGCTTAACCATCTGGCAAGTGACCGGCCCTACCTGCACACCGAGGGTGAGCACCACATATGCCCTGCAGGAAGTGGTGTATTCTTTCCAGTCTGACACAGTGCTCTCTGCTGCCACCTCTGTCCATGTCAGGAACTGTCCAGAACAGGAGCAAATCCTTATAGAAAACATCTACTGCTCTGGACAGTTCCTGACATGGACAGAGGTGGCATACTAAAGTGTGGAAAATTGCTTCTAGGGGAGAATACTGCGTCATTCAGAGTTTTTACGACTCTAGAGTATAAAGGGACTTCAAATGTCCTTCAAGCTCCATGGAGATGGCTTTGCCATGTGTCATTCATACATCCATAGTGCTGTCCACACCTGCCCTGACCCATTCATAGGTATAAGTTGACCCCTCCGAGTGTATAATGTTCTGCGGCTCAGAATTCAGTCCTTTTTATGGATTTTTAGAATTACAGCTGTGTAAAAACGTTCATCGAAATCAATGGGTACTATACTGTCCACAATTACGGATCAGTGAAAGGGGCCTAAGGCTGTGTTCACACATTTCAAGCTATTAAATGCAGTTTTTGAAGGCAAAGCCAGGAATAGATTTATACAGAGAGTTCTTTGACTTTCTGATATACGTGTCCTCAATTTATCATCAATTCACAGCTTTGACTTCAAAATCTACATCAAAAACCTGAATGTGGGAAGACGCCCTAAGGCACATTGCAAATATCAGTTTCTACCAGGAAACAATGGAAAGACCTAGAACTTTTCTAGCGCATTGTGCTCCCAGCACATAAAAGTGCCTATATATACACACACAACACAATAGTAAATCAATATTTAATTCTGCGCTACATTTCGGGGGCCTCCAGGGACGTGTTGCCTATTTTTCCCGCCTGCAGCTTGGCACGTCCTCAAAATCTAGGGACATGCATTTTAGATGAGCTTGAAATTCAACCAATGTCATATATGTGACGGATCCTAATGTTGTTTGGATGTTCCTTCACTCTAAGTGTTATTTTACTTATAATTCATTTAGCATTTCTATTAATATTTTAGGGATGATTCGTAAAGGCGGAAATTAAGGAGGTCACTGTTTCCCCAGTGGAAGAAGACTGGACTTTAGAACTAAGTCTTCACTATGCAAAAATATATTCTGCTATGGCTGCCAACTTACAAGGAGAATTTCAGATCATCCAACACCTTTCTGGTGATTATACACCCTTACTCATGGCATTGTCCATGAATAAGGGTGTATGATGACCAGAAATGCGTCGGCGTTACGGATTGGGGTCACCTTATGATGTCATATTGATTTTATGGGTTGTTACAAGTAGAGTTGAAGATTTGGTATATGTTCACATCGCTGATCTGAAGTGGTTCTTGTGAATTGCCTTACACTTCAGCAGAGTGTGGCTCGTGCGGAACGTAGCCAATGGATCGGGGATCAGGCAACACATTTTTCCTTTATGGCTGCCAACTTGTATCCTGAGCAAAACTAGATGGAGCCAAGTTATGTTTAGGGGATGATTCAGACTCCAGGTACTTATTATATCAGATAGATGACTGAGGTAATGGTAGAGGTATGATGTAACTATCGGCAGTGGGATAGAGACTGGAAGGGGATTATGGTCATTGTAAGACTGCTGGAGGGCTGGATAAAAAGTGTGAGGAGTCAGAGCCTGCGGCCTTTGATTACCAATGACTGAAGAAGCTGTATGCAGCCCTGGGGAGTCCTAGAAAACAAGGATACAGCCATAGGCCATAGGCTGTGTGATATTACAGGCAGCCTAGTGACAAGGGGAGTTGTTAATTGACCTGCTTCTAACCCTTGTAGGGGAAACATTTGGCCTCTACCAAGGTGTTAGGCTTAACTCCCAAATCTTTAGATATTGTTCCTCTCCTGTAAACACTGTAACACAGAGATAGTATTGGCACCTCCACTAGGGACAAAGATTCACATCTCTGACCCTCCCCCACACTCCTGAGCCCACTATGACTTGATAAAGATGGAACAAAGAGAGTTCAAAGTGGAAATATTAGAACAAAGGAATCTTTGTCATAATTCATATTTGGAGCTACCAAATTTAGTATTTATGGTTGGGGAAAGGCGCCTCCATACATATGTCAAAATCATGGTGATATGCCCACAGCAACCGGGTGATATTAGATATTGTCTGATAACGTGGAGCGTATACATTCATGTTTGGTATCTAATGGTTGCTTGGGATATGCCCCCTTGATTAATGATTATGTCATATTTATAGGAGGTCCCTGTCATCTAAATTAGTAGTGATGAGCGAATACTGTTTGATCGAATAGTAAGGTATATTATCGAATAGTACGCCGAATATTCGATAAATATTCAATAAGCGTTCAAATCCCGCTTCCCTTTTCCTGAGGTGTCATTGTAGACTTGGTGAACCTCCAAGTGCTCGAATAGATGTTTTTCAATAAGAGAATACTTGTTCCCATAGACTTTAATGGGATCGAATATTCGATATTCGTACAAATATCGAATATTCTAATATTTCACTATTCGCTCATCACTATAAATTAGTGATTAGTGTGGGACTTATACACTACAGAATACATTCATAAAAAGAGGAGTGCCCCTCATTACCATGTGACCGGCCTCCTCTCAGTGACATCACCCGACAGAATTCTGGAGGGAAAATTTGTGCTTAAAATCCTTGCACCAACAAGGATCAATATCAGTCTTTGGGGGATCCATATCACAATTGGAGGGGCTGCCCGTGTGTCTCTGCTGTACCCCACAGCCAGGATACTACTTCTGTTCGGCAGTAAGATATTATTCTGTTTATTCCTTTTCTTTTATAATGGTTTGCATTGTTTTTTTGCATTGTTTGTATGTATGTATTTTTTGAAATTTTTTAAAAATTTTAAGCTCCTTCCTTGTAAGCTTATAAAACTTATACTTCCGAAGGGAGAGAACGTTACCATAGTGTTATATTGAGACTAGTTGTACTATTGTGTTGTATTGGGAGTAGTTTGAGTGTTGGGATATAGCGAGATATCCATAATAGGCCCCTATTGCCTGATAAGTATAGGTGGTGGCAGCGCATAGTTGTAAGAGATATTGGGGTGCGGCAGACCTATGTGAGTGATCTAGCATAATTCTATCATCCAGAGGGGATTGTATAGGAATTTATGAGGTAGATTGGTAAGCTCAATAGTGTTAATCCCCCCAGTGACGTGATCTGAGAGTAGCGATCGTCACAGGCTGTCTCCATGTTTTCTGGGACTCCCTAGGGCTGCATCCAACTTCTTTAGCCACCGGTAATCAAATTCTACGTGAGATCATGAGGTTCGCTCATCTCTACCCATCAGATAAGATTCACTATCTGGTTATTTCAAAGCAAATTGTGTGGGTGAAGAGCCTAGAGGAGATTGGTGTTTACAGAAACGTTGGCTACTGAGGCTTGTAGTGTGTGTAACCTGATTGGTTTAGGCCGGCCTAGTGTGAAGTAGACTGGACAGATCCTGAATAGTAGTGACTCAACATTTGTGTACAGAAAGTTGAGTTTAAGTGTGTCAAGTATTAACGGGAAACTATCAGCAGGTTAGGTGAATCTAACCTACCGATATGTTCCTATTGCCCAGGAGACGCCAAGGAAAAATATATGTCTCTTCCCTTCCTGGTACCAGTGCAGGTAGTCATGTGCTCCACGGTCCGGTGAGAATGTTAGGAGCACTGGGGCACCTTTAGGAGCACTGCTCACCCCCATAGTGCCAATACGGCCCGCCCCCGGCCAGTCCGCTCCATGCATTATCGTTAGAAAGGGAGGGGGGGCGGCTGGATCAGCGTTATGGGGGTGGGCAGTGCTCCTAATATTCTCACCGGACTGTGGAGCCCACAACTAACTGCACCAGAATTGCACTGAGGAGGAAGTTAAAAGACTTATCTTCCTCCTCGCCATCTCTTGTGCAAAACGGACATATCAGCAGGTGCTGACAGTTAAAGTCACAGTCCGGAGGTCTAAGTAAAGTTAACAGGGGCCAGAGATAATTTTATAAAATTATATACTTATCGCACAGTGTCGTCCTATATGTCTCTGATGTCTCCAGCCACCTCCAGTCTGCTCAGCCAATCACTGGCTGAGGCAGGACAGCACCGCAGCCAGTGATTGGTTAAGCGGGCTTGCATTCTTTTCTAAAGAGTGATAGCCTGCTCAGCCAATCACTAGCCATGCCATGAAGCTGTCCCATCTCAATTAGTCACTGATTGGCTGAGCAGGCTATTACTCATCTCTGGCGTGACATGCCACTCAGCCAATCACTGACTGACTAACTCTTTTGACTTAAGGAATTGTCTAAAGTGGATATCCCCTTTAATCGCATTACTTTGCCTGTTTATTAAGTTTTTTTCTTGTACAGTCAGATATTATATATCCCCATAAATAAAACCTGATTTTATGCACTGGGCGATGTTAGACATAAAATACAATCTATATATGTGAACAAGCTGCCTACCAGCTTGCTGAAAGTAATTCTTTTTTATTACATATATCAGTAACCCCTGCCACGATAATAAGCAACACGCCGATTCCCAGGACAATCATTAATCAAAATCTGTTCTGTAGCCGCAAACTACAGATTGATATGTGGGCAACAGGATTAAAAGATAAACCTTACAGTATATAATCCTGGAGTAGCAGAAAATGGAAGTCTGCCCATAGCATTAATGACCTATTACATTATACGGAGGTAATTGTGGACTCCCTGCAAAGGATGGCGAGAGCTAAATAGACAGCCATAGGAAGAAAGGAGATCCACGGAAGATCAACACAGAAGCTTAGAGTGGCTTTCAAGCCAAAATGGCTAGGGACAATGGCCTCCTCATGGGGTACAAACCTATATAACTAAACTGTATCATGATATATTGAATGGAATGAGAGAACATACTTATTTGAGTATAGTAATCATTCGAGTATCCGGCTAACAAAAGTATTCAATAGTCAAGCAAGTACTGCGTGCTGCTCGGGCGCTTGGGTAAAAAAAAAAAAAAAAAAAAAAAAAAAGCTTTCGGGTGCCCTCACGCTCAAGTATTTAACCAGGTGACCCCCACACAGCAGAGGCTACCCGGGTGATCTGAAATGGCCGGACTGTGCTCTGTTGGGGAAGGGCATGGTGTGGGATGATACTTACCATCATAAGGATCAGGGGTCGAGTCTATTGCCTTATAGATGCCAGCATGTTTTCATTTCAGTTTTGCTTTTTTAAACGAAAAAAAGCAAAACTACAATGAAAATATGCTGTATTAAGTTAATATACTGTAAAGAAACTGGTGGCTATAATGCAATAGATTGAATGACCTTCCTATCTAATGTAATATAGCCGCCAGTTTTTTTTTTATTATATATTTACCCAACATACCATATTTTCGGTCTAATTTTGCTTTTTTTTTTACAAAGGCAAAACTAATATAAAAATATGCTGTTTTAAGTTAATATACTGTTAAGAAGCTGGCGGCTATAAAGCTATACATGTGATCCCCAATCCTTACAATCTGAAGTATAATGCCACCCCCCAACAGAGCACAGTCTGGCCCACAGGTTGACTACTGGTTGCACCTGGTCTACAGCTTGCCATACACTTTCAATAACTGCCCAACAAATGTTTGTTCATCAGACAATCATCTCTCCCAACTCTTCCATATGCAGTCATGTGTTCATGTGCTATCCATAGGAGTGTGTATGTGTGGAGGGGGGGGGCGTGAGCTGCAGCAAGACTGCTCTCCCATCGGCTTATCCCTGCCAGACCAAAAGAGTCAGGCAACAACAATAGTGCAACACACCCAATGCAATAACACAAAATTTTTCTCCACAAACTTTATCTGGAGAGGATAACCCTTAGCCGACATACCGATTCTAAGGTCTGTAAATATGGATGATGTGCTTCAGACCTCCGAAGCTTATTTAAGTCTTTGCTCTACTGTACTGACATCATTCCTCTTCCCTCTTGGCTGTGAAAACCTGCAAAGAATGCCACCCACATAGCCACAGGTTACCAAGAGAGATGGGGGAGGGGGACATACCTGTAGGTCACTACCCTAGACAAGATGAAAAAAGAATGTGAACTAACTATAGAGCAGTAATGTAGATTTTTACTATAGGGTCCCATTCTCCTCAATTTACAAGGCAGTAAGTATCCACCTACATGCTGCTTTACAGAGACAATTTCCTCCTCTCTGGTTGACAGCTATTTTACATACATTTTCCCAGGAGTTTCTGCACTAAAGACTTCATATAAGCTGGATCTCCACAAGAAGGGTCGGTATCTTCTGAGAGAAAAGACACCACAAACCAGAGACTAGTAATGGACCGGAGACTTAGGGTGGTATTACACGGAACGATTATCGTTCGAAAAATCGTTAAATCGTTCGGATTTGAACGCTAATGATTTCGTGTAATAGCAGGCAACGATTAAATGACCAACGAGAAATCGTTGATCGTTTAATAGGATCCGGACCTATTTTTATCGTTAGATCGTTCGCACATCGTTCGGTGGAATAAGATTCCTCAGCTGAAACGTACGCAATAGCGACGACTAAACGACCGCAAGAACGATCATAAATAACGATCATCGTTTCGTGTACTTGGGCGAACGATTTCGGGTCGTTTGCCTTAGCGATCGTTTAAGATCGTTAATCGTTAGTCGTCGGAAAATTGCTTGGTGTAATAGTACCCTTACCGTTCTCCCCCAGGCACGTTGTGTTAATGTCGTACTTTCCATGTCCACATTCTCCATTTTCAGGTACACAGTGTAGCTGTCCGGATAACACCCACCGATAGCATAGAGGATCTTCACACGGGACTGATTCTACTAAATGGGGACAATTTCCAGCAGTTTTTATTGGCTCCACTACAATTTGTCTTCTTCTGAATTTAAAACCTAAAAAGAAAACAGCCGTGTCACTACGTCTAATGGTGAAAACATTTCAAAAATAAAAAATTTTTAAAATTTCCAAAATTGTGTTGAACTGCAATAGATACAAAGATGGAATGTTACACCTATGTGCCGCCTGTACGGTTTGGCTCAGGTTTGTGATAATTTTGTGGATGGTATTACAGAACGTAATCATTATACCCAAGCGATCATCATGAAAAGACAAAACTTACCTTTTCTCCCATGAGGTTCCAGGCAGTTTTCATGTATACATGGTCCCCAGTCACTCCATAGAGACAACAAGCAATCTGATGGGCAAGGGGTGTTGCAAAGCTGAACTGCGGGTGGTGCCGGCTCCACACAAAACTCCGGTTCTACGGGTCTAAAAACTAAACAGACAAGAAATATGACATTTAAGATGTCGAACCTACAAAATAATTTTTATAGTTCAGTCGATTATTTTTGTGATATAAAAATATACAAATTGTACAAGCAGGTTCCTGTTATCCAGAGATGTGGAGGACTAAGAACCCTGCAGATTAGGTAGATGCAAACTACCAGGGTCCTTTTAGACTACCCGATATGGGGCCATCACTGGAAGAAAGATCGGTGCTCATTTACACTGCCTTTACAGGTCACAACGAAGAGTAAACTGTTATCAACCATTAGGGATGAGAGGAAAGATTAGAGGGAGTCGGGAAAAAAAATTATAAATAGATAAATATATTCCAGAAGCCATGCCTGATAAGACATAGTATAAACATGGTCCAAGGATGCCAGATCATGTAGAATTTATCATCGAGGTCATCATTTATGGCTACCAGTTCTTCAGGCCTTTGTATCTTAGATAGCCTTCCGAGCCTGTCAGATACTCATGGCTTTAGTCTCGGATTCCAGTGTCTAAAGGCCGTATTATACGTAGCGATTATCGTTCAAAGATTCGCTATAACGATTTTGAAGCAAACAATTCTGAGGTTATTACATTCACTGATTGCTGTTATGAATGATCATTTTTACGTCGTTTTATTGTACATAACGATTATCGCTCCGTGTAATAAAGACAACAATCAGCCGATGATTGTTGTCATCGGCTGATTGTTGATATAGGTTAGAAGCTATAGTTGTCGGGCGCCGACCGTGCATCGCTACATGTAATAGCAGTGTGCGGCCGGCGACTGACGATCTACATTACCTATCCACGCTCCAGGGCTGCTCCTGCGGTCTTCTCCCCGGGTCCCGTGCGCTCTAGCTTCAGAGCGGCCTGTCAGATGAAAGGGGCCACTCAGCCAATCACAGACCGGGACCGCCGTGGCCTGTGATTGGCTGAGTGGTCTGTCATCTGAAAGGCCGCTCTGAAGCTAGAGCGTGCAGGACCCGAGGAGAAGCGGACCACAGCAGCAGCCCTGGAGAGTGGATAGGTAATGTATACCGTTTAAGCAAGGGCTGCAAGGGCATTGGTAACGATGTCCTTGCAGCCCTTGTTAAGCGATTATCGGGCCATGTGATAGGCCCAGTAAACGAGCGCTGATCTATCGTTCCATAGGACGAACTACACAACATGTTTTATCGGCGAATGATTTATTACACGAACAGATATGCAAACGATTGGCGAACTACCAACCATAATTTTTCAACATGTTGAAAGAGAAAAATGAACAATTTTTCATTCGTTGTTTGATCATTGGGTGTTATTACACGAACAGATAATCGCTCATTTCGACAGTTTTAGTAAATTTTTCAACGATAATCGTTCCGTATAATAGTGGCTTAAGTATCACTAGTCTGCAACTTGTAATCTTAGAGTTCCTCTTTTTTTTTTTGGCACAATTATAGGCACTAATAGCATGGGGAGTAGCGCCACCTCTGGTGTTTAGCGGAGGCGATCACCCGTAATTTTAATTAGGAACAATTATGCTACAGGACCATCAGAGATGGAGTCAATCGGCATCTCTGGGAGATTTGCAGAACTAAAAAGGACATATTATAAATCATTTATTACTGGGGTACAAAAGCCAGGGCCCCTAATCCTGAGTCTCTGAATAATGGTCACTCATTAATAGCTAGGAATACATCCATTTTCAGGGGTCCTCCACTCCATTGTATAACATGCCTTAATTCTGGCAATAACAGTGCCCATGGCTGTCTCCATCTATCTGTTTTACAAACCCTAATGTCATTTAAATTTGCATTATTTTTCCCTTTCTCGACGGTTTTCCCTACTGGTCTATGTAGGTGTCATAGGAGATTACGTTTCTGAAAGATCAGGATGAACATTGTCATTGGTATCTGTTAGACAGGAGCTTACTGCAGCATAGGCAGCTGTGAAATGTACGGGTCCTGTCGGAATACCAAGTATTTAGCCTAATTTGTGAAGATAAAGGATCAAATCACAGCATAAAAATGTTTCTCTATACAAATAACATCTGTCTTCCATTCAGATAATAAAATAATGGTGGTAGGAGGCCATAGGAAAGAATAACACTCTTCAGAATCCTTTCAGTGCATTTTTGTAAGATAACCACATTTGAGCCGGTGTGATGCTCATTTCTCTCCGTGCGGCACATGAAGCTTTGTCTTGATAAGAAAAGAAGTTCTTAACAAACAAACAAGGTTGAGGATTGGGATTTTACCGCCGTCTATACATCCATCTGAAGGTCTGGAAATGCAGGAACAACTTGACATTTACCGTATATACAGCGTTTATCAATTCTAATCAGCAATACTCACCTCTGGGGCTGCCGTGCTTCTAAACTGAGATGGCTGATGCATTCTGGGAAATTAATATAGTCTTCCTTCACACCAGCACAACTTACATGGTATAAAAAACAGAGAATGTAAGAGTATTAGGTGGAACCATCTATATCCCAGCTAGGTATCTGGACACCAGGGATTTGAAAACAATTTCTATGAATTCTGAGAATTTCAAAAAATTCTAACCAAATCTTTACAGCGGCCGTTAAAGCATTAACTGGTAATCCCTGCTTCTACTTCACAATTGGCAGAAGGTCATACATATAATATCACTAAAGGGCAGCTTTATATTCATTGAATGAGAAGTGTATGGTGCTGGTGGAGACTATATAGGCAGGATCACAGTAGTGACAATAGAAAAAGGGAGATGTATAACCACCGTTTTACTTAAAGGGAATCTGTCACTAGGTTTATACTGCCTTAAAAGAGGGCATAGATGGATAACTGCCAATCAGCAGTTGGAGGACAGAATTTTCTGGAGCTCATAAATATCCTAGACAACTGAGCTCATGCACATAATGGAGAGGACAATTTATTGTTTATGTTATTTAGGAGGATATCTCTGGATCAGCTGCACAGAACAATGTAAGTGATACATCATTCACAAGGGTAGTTTATACTACCCTTACTACCCTTAGATAGGACAGCATAAACCTACAGAGTCTCTTTAATGGCAAAGCATTGGCTGGATATAGAGCTTGCTCAGATCCCAAGCTATAACTGCTTAGGCCAGCCCAGGAACTTGTACATGAAATCTGCATTGGGGTGGGTTCCCCCATCATAGGCTATAGATAGTTATACAACTAAGACTTGAAGCGACTCTGTGCCCAGGGGCATTCCTAATGACGAGGAGGGCGGGGAGGAGGGATGGAGAGGCGGAGCAGGCCTAGGGCACAGACACTCTAAGCCACACCAATATGACACAGTGCTGTACATTAAAAAGTTGTTTTTTAGGACAATAACTGCATCACTTGCTGAACGGACCCCAGGACATATCTTGGATTAAAAGCAGCTATCTGAAGGTATAAGTTGTTTGGGGGGGGGGGGGGGGCAGATTGTGGGTTTTAAATGGGGGACCTTATACTAAAATGGATTTACACTAACAGATCATTGAGGCATCCCTTTGTTTTCTGGGAGATAAGCCATGGCCAGACCAGTCTGGTGGCAATCATCCTTCCCCATAGGGAACACATGAACTTTTATGATTATAGGGAGGGAAAGATCATTCCGCTGTCAGTAATTCCATCGGAAATTGAGGTATCCATGGAGACGACCACGCTGGGTCGATAATGTGCACAACCCAGATTCTGATCCAATTGGGGTTGTGCGCATTACTGATGCGGCATGGTCATCTCCAAGGATGCCCAAACTACCAGCGGCAAATGGACAGCATGACGATGGGGTCCAGCATACTTTGTGACAGTACCATTTTAGTAGCTACATTTGAATTGACCAACTTTGCACATTGCTGAAATACGTTTCCGAATCTTCCTTCCGCCAAGATCTGCTTTTGGGAGAGTATAGTTACCAGGACGTTTAACCTTTGCCCCTAGGTTCATTAGGACCACCCTAAAATACCCGGGAAAGCCTTGGCAACACCGCCCCTTTGGCATCTATTACCCAGGACTGTTGGCAATTATGGAAAAAGAGACTCCCGAAATCAGCAGGTTCAGTGGATATTTCTCTGCAGGCGGACACATTTTTAGATATAATAGCATTTCAAGGGTTTATCCTGGATTTAAAAAAAACACCACAACTTCCCCCTGGGGTGTGGCCCTACATCTTGGCTTCAATCCCTTTAAATGGGTTATCCAGTGCTACAAAAACATGGCCACTTTCTTTCAGAGACAACACGACTCTTGTCTCTAGTTCAGGTGCGGTTTGCAGTTAAGCTCCATTCACTTCAATTGAACTGAGCATCAAAAACCTGCCCAAGCTGGAGACAAAAGTGGGGCTGTCTCTGGAAGAAAGTGGCCATGTTTTCGTAGCGCTGGATAACCCTTTTAATGGAACTTAGCGGCAATATCACACCCAAACTGAGGATGAGTGGTGCTGTTTCAGGGGGATCATGGATAACCCCTTTAAACTTGATCCATCTGAGTCATGTGACTAAGGTATTGAAGAATTTTTTTATTAGGAACTAATCTAGAGTTCTTTCCAACCAATGGGTTATGTTAAGAGATAATCGCAACTGAAGCGTGAAGCCGATTGTTCGAAATTTGAATACCGGTGGTTGAAGAAGTTGGATACAGCCCTAGGTAGTCCTGGTGGATATAGCTTATGGCCTATGGCTGTATCCTTAATTTTCCGAGCTCCCTAGAGCTGCATCCAATGTCTTCAGCCACCAGTATTCCTATACTGAACGATTGGCTTTGAGCATGCTCCAGTTGTGCTCATCTCTAGTTCTATCCCAGCCCCGGCATTCTAGTTAATAAAACTTTAAGAGGCCTCAGTACATGTAACTTTCTCCCGTCTTTATTTACCACCTCATTAGAAATTCTGCAGCCACCAGCAGAAGCGTCTGGGCAGTTCATGCAGAAAACTTATTACTGAATTATTCCCATATAGCAATTACTTAATAATAACAGATTTGGCCCCAAGAGAGCTGATAGGAGAAATTCTCTCTAATTGATATAATTTTGCAGGATATTATCATACAGTATCACAATACACTGGAATTCATTGCCGCCAGAGTCCCAGACAAAAGAACAAAACGGTCAGACTACTTAAAATACTTCCAGAAGCTTCCGAAATCCGAGCACATGCATAACCCGTATTAATAGACGCATACATTAGCGCCGTTGGGGCTGCCGGAGTAATTACCTCCTTGTAAAATACAGGAATACAGGTGATAGGAGCCCAGATGTATCTAAATGGCCCGACTCCAACCCAAGCAAAACAATTCATTGGACTCAAAGTTCTCGTAATTTTAGATAAAATGTAACTGGGGCTTGAAGGGGGAATCGATGGCTTCTACTGAGACCAATTAACTTCCATCTATTTTTAATAAGCTTATAAAGCTTAGAATCTTGGTGGAGACAATGGGAAGGTCATCACAGATGCTTCATCATCTAGATCAAAGATGGAAATCCTTCGGCCCTCCAGCTGTTGCAAAACTACAATTCCCATTTTTTCCCTTCCTGTGGGTGGCGGTACCAATAGTCCGGGTGGGTCAGTCACCACTCAGGACTACAGTGACAAGAGCCCAAGGGACCCACTACAACCCGGCAAGTCACCGACTATTTGGGGAACACAGCCAACCCTTATGGGTGTAATCCTTGGGGAGTTAGTGACTGTGTTATACTTTGGCATCTGCAGGTGGCTCTTTGGTGCCTTTGAGACAAGTTTAAAGGGAATGCACCACTTGACATACACAATTTTTTAATATACAGTACCACCTGGTCGGCGCTAGTGCATTTTTCAAACTGCTACCCGATTCTTACCATCTGCAATGAGTCCCACTTGGTGCACTTGAGGAGGGTCCAGTGCCCCCAGTTCACTGATATCAATGCGCTGGGCCCACCTCCAGTGCACCAGGGAAGCCTAATAGTAGATGAAGAAACCAGCGTAGATGGCAGGAACCAGGCGGTGGTTTGAAAAATGGACTGTGCCACCGGGATCAACGTACCTGCGACGATCAGGTGATATGTAAAAAAAAAAAAAAAAAAAAAAAAAAAAAGGAAATTCTGTACACCAAGTGGTACATTTGCCTTAAGGCTAGAGGTAATTTAATGTTGGACAGAGTGCCACCACATTTTTTTAGCTCCAAGGACTTTTTTGTATGTATAACGTGAAAATGTTTTATATGCTAAGGGTATGTTCACACTGTGTAAATTAGGCGCAAAGTTCCGCCGTGGAATCCCACCTGTCTCAGTGTGTAATTGCCCATCTATGGGAGAGCACACGCTCCTCCGCTGCTGCCGCTCTCCACTCAAAGGTTACATGTCACTTCTTTGAGCGGAGAGCGGCGGCAGTGGAGGAGTGTGTGCTCTCCCATAGACAGGCTATGGCACACTCAGACAGGCGGGATTCCACGGCGGAAAGTTCCGCCACGGAATTCCGCCTAATCTATTTAGTGTGAACATACCCTAATGATGTAAAGTTATAATAGTTGTTTATATGTCTTATTGTGTATTGTTATAATAAAAGGCTGATGTTGCCATTTAAATCCATCTTGTGACCTTTGCAGAGGTAACAGGGAGGTGGAGGCTGAGCTGTGAGCTGTATCCATCATCTCCTCAATCTACTGGTTTTGCCTTTAATGCTGTAGACATCACTTTCCAGCAGCCTCCTCCTTATCATCAGACAGAACAGGAGGTCACTGCTTAGTAGGCTTAACGGAAATTGTTAGATTTAAAGATTATTTTAAAGATAGATACTGTAATTCTAAAAAACATATGTTTAACATAAAACCTTGATTTAAACAATAGGTCCTTTTCTAATGACGCGTTCCCTTTAAAAGGGTTACTCCGGGAGGGGGTTATTTTTAGGGTATGGCCGGGGAAGGGGTGGAAATAGAGGCTGCCGGTCACTTACCTCTCCGGTTCCATCGCTGGGTCCCGGATCGTGCCACCCTGTTCTCCCATCCCGCTGTTGCTTCCTGGTCTGAGCTGCGGCTTGAGACGTGACGTCGTAGTGGAGTCCTGCCTCGGCCGTTGAAAAGCTGAGCTGCCTTGAGACGTCACATCTCAAGCCGCAGCTCAGACCAGGAAGCGACAGCGAGACGGGAGAATGGGGCGGCGCGATCTGGGACCTGGCACTGGAATCGGGGAGGTAAGTGACCGGCGGCCTCTATATCCACCCCTTCCCCGACCATACCCTAAAAATAACCCCTGCCCGGAGTACCCCTTTAAGTGAATTTTACATCAGTAAAGCACAGTTTACAGAACATAGCGGTATTCTATTATCCCCAGCCTTACAGATTCCGAAAATCTACATTGCACATCTGTTCCATTGATCGAACTCCACAGCCAGGGAACTGCAGACACCTCAATAAAACCACCTTGTTTGCAGCATTAAACTCTGCCGGGGAGATATGAGCCCCAGATACGCTGAGCAGATGATATCAAATTAAATTATTCCACGGCTAATATCAGTGTTCTGCCAAAAGTTTGAGTTGTGCCATTCGCAATCATTTTCACTTCATTCTCACCAGCTGGGGATAATGAATTGGGTTATAAAGTTATATATCCTATCTCTGAGGGAGCAATCTCCAGGGACGGGCGGCTGTGTAAATGAGTTAGTCATTTGCCAGTCGCACAAACGTAATTATTTCCACCGCTTAGCAACATTTGAGCATTTCAAAAGCATAGGATTCTGAAAATGCCAACTAGTAATATGTCACTTAGGGAGATTTACTGGAGAGGGTCGTGGTTGTCAACTAGGTGTGATTATCACCCATGTCTGAATACTTAGGATTTGCATAATGGACTCCACCTTAAGTATAACATTCCGTTAAAGGGGTTGTGTGGGAAGCTGCTTGTGATCACACGTCTTGGAATTATCCCTTCTGAGACGCGTAGAGGGGCGGGTTTCCAGCCCCAGTCCCAGTCAACGCTGGAGGATGACACCATGACCGCACGCAATGTCTTATACTTGCACAGTGACTCTGATGTTGCGCCGATGTTATGCAGCTATTGGATATCACATTCGGTTTGGTTTCACCCGTATGTGTTGATTGACACTTCGATCGCCCTTCCACATCTTGGAAGTGGAGAAGGATCAAAAATGTTTAGTGTTGGGGAAAGGAACTGGGCAAGGCTTTAGCCATTGTTTGCTTTTCGGAAACCACCTTTAAGGCCCCTTTCATGCGTCCGTGGCCATTTCCACACCCAGGAAGTCTTTCAAGAGCCTTTGGGAAACCATCAGTGTTTCCTGGACATGAAAATGGAGAAGTAAAAAAAAAAACATACTCACCTGCTGCAGTGCTCCCTGCTGGCTTCTCCTTTGTTTTGCGAGCATATGAGTGACGTCACTTACAGGGACAGGTAGCAGCCCGCTGTAGCTGGAGGTATAACGCTGCCTCCAGCCACAAGACTGGTTGACAGGGTCGGGAGCCAATCAGTGCACAGGGATGGGCTTAGCTAGTTGTACACATCATGTCCTGCTCTTCCTCCTGGGTACAAGCTTATCATGTTTTAGATGCCCGGAGCACAGGCTTTCTTATACCTCTTCCTTTCATTTTAGATTAATATACCAAAGATTAAAATTGAAGTCAAATGGAAAATGTGAGGAAGCGGCAAAGGTGTAGATATGTGCGGGGTCACCACTGGAGCATTACCGTATCCATACCGATGTATGTGGGATATTTTGCATACCATTCTATTTTTCCCCTTATTTATATGCACATATATTTATCTCTTTTCTTTGAAGTCGGTTCATTTTTATTTTCTATGCTGATGCTGTATTTTTGGAAAAGTGGTTTGTATGTTATTATCTAGTGATAAATGGTGGACGTGCCCCATACAGACATGTATTAAAATCTTAAAGGTTCAGTCCTGGGGGGTCTGGTCCTTACTAGGGTTGCGTACAGGTGCACTATAGGTGAAATATAGATGATTGTTGGCTGAAAAAGATCACCAGGGTTGTCCTCCCTTATATTATTTCCTTTATTACCTTTGGATACAGGCATTATTCCACGGAACGATTATCGTTCATAAACTCGCTCCAAGGACCGATCTTTAACGATAATCGGTTTGTGGAATTGGTATAAACGAGCGAACGACAAAGGCGAAATCGTTATATTGTCGTTCAAAATTGTTTTTCAGCATGTCGAAAAAAAATCGTTGGTCTTTGAAAGATAATTCGCTAATCGGTTGGTAAAATTAGAAATCTTTCAGTCGTTCGTAAAAAGGTTTTAAAAAAGTAGGTGTGTCGTATGGTCATGATCACCCCGGTGAACGTTTTAAACGACCATGTAACGACCGCAAAATAATCGTTACACTACATATATCGTTCACGTTCCCACCTGTGTTATGTGTTATCGTTCCAAAAAAAAAATTGTTTAGTGATCGTTAGCGAACGGTCGTTGGAGCGAGTTTATGAACGATAATTGTTCTGTGGAATAGGGCCTTACACCAATCCTATCTGCTCGATCTGTATATCTTGTCTATGTTGAGCGGTCAATTCAAGTCCGCATGGTATATCAGCGGATGATTTCAAGAAGAGATCGACAGTGGACACTGGGTGGCCTGGAAACTGGCAGCGGTGTGGGATAGGTTAATTAAAACATCTGTTATAGCTGTGACTAATGACTAGACAACCCCTTAAATCGAAGGGGGAAAAAAGCTTTCAACTGGTGTCAGAACGTTATACAAATTTGTAAATTACTTCCATTAAAAAAAAAAATCCTTCCAGTACTTATCACTTGCTGTATGTCCTGCAGGAAGTGGTGTATTATTTCCAGTCTGACAGTGCTCTCTGCTGCCACCTCTGTCCATGTCAGGAACTGTCCAGAGCAGTAACAAATCCCCATAGAAAACCTCTACTGCTCTGAACAGTTCCTGACATGGACAGAGGTGGCAGCAGAGAGCACTGCGTCAGACTGGAAAGAATACACCACTTTCTGCAGGACATATAGCAGTACTGAAAAGGTTGAAATTTTTAAATAGAAGTAATTTACAAACATGTATAACTTTCTGACACCAGCTATTTTGAAAAAAATAAATAAAATCTGTGGACTACGCCTTTAAGTTTTTGCCCTTTAACTGCAGAATAATCAGCATTTTTAGACTTTGTTTAAACATTGAACATTATAAGGTGATTCTATTTTTTTATTCCATCATTTATTTGTGTATCATTAATAAAATTGTTTGGGAGATGCGTCATGGGGGTCAGAATGTGTAAGGAATACTTGTGATTTTTATAAAATGTCGTGACGTAATAATATTTGGGTGATATCCTCTAAGTTTGAGGATTCCATCAATTGAGCACAGGCTCGTATATCATGCTCCCAGCAGATCTGAAAACAAGCACAACACAACGTCCCCTTTAAGAAACCTTCCTCAGAGCCAAAAGCAGATTAAGCAATATAACAATATAGCGGCTCAGAGGAGTCTCACCTTCTAAATATAATACGACCGCGATTCTGTTCAGCAATTAAATTGAACTTGTCAAAAGAATTTACATACGAACATCTGGAGACAATGGATTACAAATACAATCCATACATTCTATTTTCAGAACTGCTATTAAATTGCCGGGAGAAGCGGCGGCGTTCGCCTAATATCGGGAAATATTACTCCAAACATCCCTTTTATCTGACAATACAAACTATTCGCAGACATTGCGGTGAATAATTTAATGAAGCCATACGGTTATATCTCAGATTCCGGGGAGAAGATGTGTTTACATTGCAAATTATGTATAACGCTTGTGCGCTCTAATAATTTGAGAATTTCGATTAAAGGAAGCCTCGATGGATCACAGCGGCGTTTCTTTAATAGTTATTCCAGTGGCCATCAATTTTAATTAAAGCTGCGTTCACCGTATTAAATCGCTACTTTCATCTTACAAGCTGAGAAAATGTAAACCAATTACACAGCTAAGATGCAGTAAAGAGACGACGGAGGATTGGAAATGTGCAAAATGCTACCATGGCGCCCAAACAAATTGTTTTACATTCACAGGTGAATTTCTGATTATTTAGAACATTTAAAGGGGTTGGACCGGATTCGAAATGCGAGGCCGCTTTCTTCCAGGAACGGCCCCGCACCTGACTATAGGCTGTGTCTGGTATTGCAACTCGGCTTAGGCTAGGTACACACAACGTCTTTTTTTGGTCATTCAACGGTCTTTGTGGACAAAATTTTGAGGTCAAATAACGTCCGTTATTTTGAAATAACAGTCACAGTTATTTGACCTCAAAATGATTGATGTCCTTAAAGACGACCGTTGAATGGCCAAAAAAAAGACGTCGGTTGAACCTAGCCTTTACGTGACTGGGGCTAAGCTGCAATATCACATATAAGATATAGTGCTGCCTGGAAGAAATATGAACATATATATAACCCCATTAATTTTTCTTTGTACTAGACTACGGCTATGTTCCTGCAACGTAAGTTCTGTAGGAATCACGGCCGTTGCAACATGGGCCGTGATTCCCCTGGAACTCATGTAGTGCTGCCTTCTGAGAGAATCCCGGCCGGAGCGTATACACATAGTATACACTCCGGCCGGGATCTCTCGCGGCGCCGTAAAAAACTGACATGCCAGTTTTCTGCGGCAGCTATTCATTGTCTATGGGAGCATCTTACACAGGCAGGCCCCAATCTCCAGATTGAAGTGGGGTCTTGTGGAATATGTGGAAGCGGATGAGTGTATTAGTATGGAACAATCCTTTAAAGGGGTACTCTGGGCGAGAGGGCTTTTTTCACTATGGCCTGGGAGGGGGTAAATGAAAATAACAATGTCCACCTGGTTCCAGCACTGGGTCCCAAATCACTCTGCTCTGGTCTCCGGCCACTTCCTGGGCTATGACACAGCTTGAGACATGACGTTTTAAGCCCGCTGAGCCATTCAGAGGTGGGACCTAGCTACAGCTGATGAATAGCTGATGTCATAGCCCAGGAAGTGGCCGGAGACCAGAGCAGCGCAATTTGGGACCCAGCGATGAAACTTTTCAAGCTTTATTATAAATTTATAAAATAACCGACGCATTTCGAACCCACTTGGTTCTTAAGCTACTACTGTTACCTCTCCAAAGACTAAACAGATGGATCACACAACAGATATATTCAGACCCAGATACCATGATTATGAACCAAGTTGGTTTGAAACGCGTTTGTTATTTTATGGATTTATGATAAAGCTTGAAAAATTATTATAAGCTTAAGAGATCTGGCCTTTTTACTATATGTGATTACCTCGGAGTCCAGGGGCTTCTCTTTTATGCTCTTCATATCTGGCAATGGGCCTAGAAGCATGACTACATTTGCTGGGCGCTGACCACCGCACTTTTTTTATATACCGTGGTACCTTGGTTTAAGAGTAACTTGGTTTAGAAGCGTTTTGGTTTAAGAGTATTTCAAAATTGTGACTTGGTTTAAGAGCATTGCTTTGGTTTAAGAGCTCCCTGAACTGGGTGGGAGGGGGAGTGGAGGAGGGGCATGGCCTGCATAGCGGGGTCTACAGCACTGTACTCTGACCCAGGAAGTGTCCGTCACCTTCCAAATCATAGCAGATCCACTTCAGGCTGGGGCTTACATCAGGGGACAGGACTGTGGGGGGGGGGGGTAATCTCTCCATAGCTGTAACCCCTCTCTCCCCGGACAGAGAGTGCTGCATGTATGTGCCCACATCTCCCCTGCTCATTCCTTCATGCTCCCCATGCTTTACATCATGGGTCTCCAAACTGCGGCCCTCCAGCTGTTGGGAAACTACAACTCCCATCATGCCTGGACAGCTAAAGCTTTGGAGGGCCGCAATTTGGAGACCTATGCTTTACATGTTATTCAGAATAATAAATCATTATTTTGGGGTGTGGAACCAATTGTCTGCATTTCTATGATTTCTTATGGGAAAATTTACTTTGGCTTAAGAGTGGATTTGGATTACAAGCACAGTCCCGGAACGAATTATGCTCGTAATCCAAGGCACCACTGTATATATATACACATGTTTCCTAAAAAATTATCTGAGCTGGAAAAAAAAAAACACAGCACACCAAACCTGAGGGCGCAAGAGAAAAAAGCAGCCATGTTTTTCTAAGCCTGGTTGATGGTTTTAAAACAAGTCCAACCCCCTGCCCCTCTTTTCTTCGAACCAGCTTGACTCCAGCTTATGAAACGTTGTCACAGTGATGTCTTCTACACATATATTTCATTAACAACCTCCAGAGCCCTCGCTACAACCACAAACACGCAGGATTCTTTTCGCTGCAGTTACTTTTTATGGCTGCGCTGAAGCCGGTGATTTCCCCAGCCTCACACTAAAGGGAAGTTTAATGATTTTTAAAACCTATGACTTTCTGTCTGAATCATTTTCCTGTATTTAGATGAGGATGAGACGCGGGGTCACGTACTACTCCAAAAGGCTGAATATTGGATTTCGTTGCAGACATTTCCAAAAAATATTCAGCAACCTGTGTTGGAGTTATCTTCAAAATTCAGGTTTATCTAATGCTTATGTAATTGTAGGGGTCTTCGAGGGTTTCTGGATTCTGAACTATGCTGGACTCTACTTAAAAATTTAAATATTTCATTTTATGTTAATACATTGGGTTCTAAAGCATTTGATTACCGGTGGCTGAAGAAGATGGATGCAGCCCTACGGAGTTGGGGGAAACACGGATACAACTTATGGCCTATGACTTTATCAATTTTTTTCAAGATTCCCTAAGGCTGCACCCAACTACTTCAGCCACCGCTAATAAAATGCTGCGCGCTTGGGTTCGGACGAATATGAGCGCGCTCATGGTCACTCATCTCTATTCAGCACCAAGAAATTATGGACGATTGTCACTTCCAACTTTTGAGAACAATTTGGGCTCAAACTGTTCTCTGTTCCCGCGTGACCATGCCCCAGTGCACACAAGGACAATAAAGGCATAGAGGGGCATGGGGCTAGGGTTATTGCCTCCCTTCCCCCCACACACATACTCACCTGGCCCAGAGCAGTCCCCTGCCATTCCTTCTTTCTCACAGCACTGAAGCGCACAAGTGACTTCACTCGGGGAGCTGGAACAGAGACTGTCCTCTTGTGGTTGGAGGTGCAGTGCTGCCTTCGGCCATAAGAGACACTGGCAGGGCGGAAAGCCAATTGCTTCTTGCTGTGTCAGTCAGTGCGCCGCAGTATTTAACTTTGAGTGTTCATGGCTTACAAATAAAGGGTCAGATGCCACTCCGGGATTGCGGGCCCCCTTAGTGCATGGGCCCCATAGCAGTTGCATGGTCTGCCTTCATGGTAGCTATGCCACTGTGGAGGCAGATTCTGATGTAGAAGAACTTGACTGTAGGGCACATATTCTCCTCTTCTCTGACTTCTCTGATAATGCTAGCAAAAGTGTGCTGAGTAAGCTGGCGCTGTGCCAGGCTGATCATTTACTAATAACCTTACTGTAGATTGTATGTGGGGGCAGAAGGGGTTACTGATGCATTGGCCTAGCAAGGTGCTACATGAGCAGAAATGGAACAGTAGCAGCAGCACAGCAAAGAAGGATGATGACAAGCTAGATAGAAGAGGAGATTATGCTGCAGCACTGTGAACATACAAAAGTACATGTACTGGTAATTACACAAGGAATTACTGCCCAAGACTTTATGGGCGAGATGGGAGGCAAACTTTGATTTACTTTTCAGGCACAGTGTGGATCAGCTTCACTGGCTCAGCTTGCAGGTACACAATGCCAGCTTTGTCACTCTTCCTTTCTCTTTTTCTCTACCTTCTGCCTCCACTTCCTGCCTTCTGTCCTGATCTAGCTGTTACTAGAATTTCCCTAACCGTGAACAGCAGATTGCAGGGAAGAATAACACCAAGCAGCCAAGACTTTTAGGTGGTTCTCTGTGGTAAGGGGTAATATTCAGTAATGAAGCGATTTATAAATAGGTAAGGTATTACATAGGCTATAATATGGAGACAAGTTCTCTGAAATGACAATGACTAAGAAAGTAGCACTTCATGGTGAAATTATAATATGTAGTGGAGAGAGGGGGCCCAGATATCCTAGTTGTATCAATCAGAAGGAGACTCAGTGATAAAACATATTGGAGTGGAATATCCTTTAGTTATTGATTACTGCTGAATGTGATAGATGATATTTCAGATTGGACAATCCACTCACCTTCTTTATTTGACCCAGGATCCATGATGCGCTGAGCACAGAATACCTGGCGGGTCTGAACCCCACCGCCACATTGTGCAGCGGCCTCCACAGGGGAAGTAGAGTCCTGGTCGGTGAGCAGGGATATTTTACATTCTGACCATTCCGAAGTTTTCCAAACAAATCTGGAAGGAAAAAATAGCAAAACATAAACACATGCAAAAAGCTGTCCGGTACTTCATGGTTAATGGGATTTTAAGGGGTATAATGATCCTCTGTTTGAGATGAAGAATTGGCATTGAGAGATTCATATGAAAGTCCGACAAAGAATAAAGTATTTCCTCTCTGCTACTGCTTGTTGTGTAGTCTTACCTATCTAGTGAGGCTGGACCAAAGCCGACAGCCTAGGGGTAGACCGACATGACAGGGTTTGGAGGGGCCGTTTTGACATAAGGTGGTAGCACATAGGCTGGAGGGTCAAACATGGGTCAGGGGGTGGTTTGGAAATTGGAGGAGGTGAATGATAGAGGGGGCATTGGTGGAGAAGGGAGGATTTGGGGGTGGGGGTGTTATTATAGGTGGGGAAAAAGGGGGACAGGAGAAGGTGATGGGGCAGCCATTTTAAGTTTGCGAGCTGTTAGGAACAATATAACACCCTCCCCCTCTTGTTGGGTCCTTGGTTAGAATGGCTGAACTGGGGTAGTTGCAGGTTGGTGTGTGGAAGTGGTGGGTCTCTGGTGTCTGGGCTTGTTGCAGTGACTGGGGGTGTGGGGGGGGGGGTCCTCGAGATTGGAGTACTTACTGATAAGTTGGCAGGTAGGGGGAAACCATGCTGTGCGGGAGTATTTAGTGGTGGTGTCCAGGTTTGTCGTAACAGCTAGAGGCATGGGGGGTCCTCAATGTACTTACTAATAAGTTTGGAGGTAGGGGGGAACCATAGGTGGTTCTGGACTTCGTATTTAATCGGGTATGGCTGGACAACAGTTGTGGAAAAAGGAACTTGGTTTGGTCACAGGGCGTAAGCCCAGGTCTGGCATTGGTAACTGCATTCACAGGTGTTTAATAGGGTGCCCTTGAGCCAAGGGGGTCTTTGCTCTCAGCTGGAGGTCAATCCTGTGAAGATAAGCCAAGGTAGAACCACCCGGGGTTATCGGCCTCAAGGACCGCCTCCGTCATAAGGTTAAAATGGAGGGGGGGGGGCTCACTTTGAGGTATTGTTTATTGCAAATGTTTATGTTTATTTTTGTTAATAATAAAATAATAAAACAGTTGCCGTGGCCAATTCACTCCAGCACGGTCCCTGTCATTATTTGAGGGATATGGATTAGAAGGGGTGGTGGGGCAATGAGACAAAACCCTTGTCAAGTCTCCAACAGTACGACAGCAGCACCATTATTATTATTATTATTATTATAGAGATATTATAACTTTTCTCACTGCTGATGATTGGAGGGTCATGTTAGCAGCAAAATAAAACAGCCTGTGTCATCTATTGTTCATTCTCCAATACTCACTAAACACTAGCATTTATGAAGATATTATAACGAATTGAAAATGGAGAAGAGAACCTAGTTCTGCTGTGTTAGTCACAGCTCCTGCATATAAACATGAAATGCAATTACAGCCCCATCAGTTCTTACTTACAGTCACCGCAAAGCAGCACGAAAAGTCATTCGAACCCCACTGACTTAGTAATAGCTACCACAAAGAAACCTCCCAGGTGTTTTTAACCCCACTAACAATGGATTCTTCATCAAAAGCACCACCAAAAGACATAAAGCGCATTTCAAGCTACATTACCTCTAATTCCTGGCTACCGCAATGAGACGTCATGCATGGGCAGGGTTATGTGGGTTTTGCACCACAATCCCTTATTATAGCTACAACGATGAAACATAAAATATGATTCAAGCCCCAATAACCTCAACAGATGCAAATAGGACTGGAGACCCCCAGATGGCTACTGTACAGGAACATAAAGCGCATTTCAAAAGCTAATGGCTCCTGTTCATACCCACCAAAATGACATGTGAAGTGCGTCACTACATCACTATGCTACTAATCAGATACAATACAGATACTAAGCCATAGATCCTGGTAACACCAGCCCACCATCAGCAGACCACCAGCCAATGTTATTTGGTAGTAGATGTTGGGGAGGAGGAAGGATCAGTCATGTTGAAATTGAACAAAGGCGATTGTTTTGTTCTCACGAGAGGTAAGCCACTGTTAGAAGTGTCTGGCATTGGCTTACAATGTGTATACATATAAAAGTCGCCCAAACCCGACATATCAGGCTGACTGTTGCGGCGCTCCAGTGCCCAGTTCCCGCCTCCTTCACTGAGTGGCTGAGCGGACCTGAGACGTCACGTCTCGTGCCTGCGTCAGACACCCGGAAGCGGTCGGGAACCGGGCACCGGAGCGCCGCGATGCGGGACCCGCCACTGGAACCGAAGAGGTGAGAGGACGTCTTTTCCCTCGGCCACCTCGTCCCCCCTCGTCCCCCCTCGTTCCCTCGGCCACCTCGTCCCAGCGCAAAAGTGCCCCCACGCTGGAGTACCCCTTTAAGTACTGTATACTGGGAATGAGAGAGATAGCTGTTGGTCAAACTTATTTAAAAAAATAGAGAAAAGGCGGTCGATTATGATATTTAAAAAACATCCGTTATTGCCGCGACTTAACTGACTGCAATGGCAGTGCATTGAAGTCAATGGAAAGATGGACGTCCAATGCACACAATGTATTGAATAACAAACGTTTTTACCGCAGACGTCAAAATAATGAACATGATCGTTATTTCCAGACGCCTTTTGCAAACAGCTGACTTTTTTATTAATTGTTCACACACAGTTTTTCTTTTGTCACCGTTCTTTATCTGTTTTTACTATTAAATTCAATGGACTTTTCAATTAAGACACACCCAAAGGGCAACTAGTAACCCCAAACTAGAATAATGTACCAACACCACTCATTGCACTAAGGGAAGACTAAAAAAACCGTTGTGTGAACATAGCCTAAGTGATACATCCTTCTGGGTATCACTCATAGGACATAGGACAGCATAAACCTACTGACAGAGTCTCTTTAGGGTGCCTTTACACCTACTGGATCCACAGTGGATTTAGTCCCATTCATCCCTATAGAGCATTTACTCGCAGCGGGATTGACATCCCACTGTGAGTATGTGCGATAACCCCCTGCCGCCCGCAGCCCGCTGCCGAGAGCATACATTACCTGCTCAGCGACACGGCCGCATGTCAGGCTCCCGGCTCCGGTTCCACTCAGCTGAGCAGGACCAATGGGAGCCGGGAGCCTGACATGCAGCCGCGTCACTGAGCAGGTAATGTATGCTCTCGGCAGCGGGCTGCGGGGCTGCGGGCGGCAGGGGGTTATCGCACATACTCACAGCGGGATGTCAGTCCCGCTACGTGTATCTGCTCTATAGGGATGAATGGGACTGGATCCGCAGCGGATCTCGCTGCGAATCCCCAGTGTGAGATCCGCTGTGGATCCGGTAGGTGTGAAGGAACCCTAAGGGTGGCTTCGGATGGGAGTGATCGTTGTCGTCAGAAATAAGCATTCATCCCTCGGCTATTACAGTTGTATGACCTTCTTCATTGTCTTTCCCCCAGTTAGAACATGTGCGTATACAGTATGGGGGAGATTTATCAAACATGGTGTAAAGTAAAACTGGCTCAGTTGCCCCTAGCAACCAATCAGATTCCACCTTTCATTTTCCTAAAAGTCTGTGAGGAATGAGAGGTGGAATCTGATTGGTTGCTAGGGTTTCACTTTACACCATGTGTGATAAATCTCACCTATGTGTGTATAGTTGTATCGCTGTAGGCCGAGCTATTGTGAACACATGGCCACTTGTACTATGTTACCATAAAACTGCTGACGCTCCTCAGTCCTTTGTCCTGGCCTGACTTTCTTTCCAGCCCATTCATACAGATGGCGAGCTGGTGGGACATGAATCCAAGGCCTCATTGCTGTAAGGCACCAGTGCTAAACGCTGTGCTGCCCATATGTACACAGCCTGCCATTACTCATATCTCCTCTCCTAATTGCTAAGTAAATAAACCGGGCCTGGAAATAGCATAATCCACCTCCCCGCACACAGCCGTCCCCAAGCACCGTTCTTTAATAGTCTATCCAAGTAGCAATCCCTCATTTCTTAATGTTTGCAATTACATATCAATTGCCTATTTACCTTATTCATTTCCTATGCCTGTTCCCGGCTCGACATGTACACGCTCCCACTAATACAGATTCATTTCTCCGGTCTGCGGAAGGTGCTGACAATTTATAAATAAATATAATAAAGATAATAATTCCCACAAAGAGATGATTATATGATCGGAGGCAACATCCGGCAGCAGCACATTAGACCCCGCTCACTATTACAGGCCGCACTGTGCAGGTGGATGGAACCAGCGACACTATGGCATCTCACAAATTAATATCTTAGCAGCAGCGTTTGTTTGGTCTCTGGTAAATAACTCACACACAGGTTTTTTTTCATAGAGAAACATTAATACAAACATATAATTACAACCATGGCGGAGAGTTTTCCTTTTAGCGAACCTGCAGGCTTCCCGAGTCACTGGCAGCGGGGTGTCATTAACTGAGGAAACAGCTCAATCTGATGATCTGGTAATGACTGTAATTTAAGGGAAATGTACTAATGCTGACAGCACTACAACACTCCACAGAGGTGTTTTTTTTTTTCATCACTTGCACTGCTATAAAGCAAAGTGAAACAGTGACAAATGAATTTGTTTGCAGCTCACAGGGGGTCTATGAAAATCACACGGATCGAGTTCATCTGCCATGAAGAGTTTGACTTTTTAAGCAATTTTACGTCACACTGATGTTGAAGGGATGACTGGTATACAAAATACACTATACATAACCACTGTAATATTACTCAAGGTACATAACTATAAGAATGTATCTACTGTATGCACAATAACTACTATAATACTGTTCCTTTGTACAAGAATACAACTACTATAATACTGCTCCTATATACAAGAAAATAACTACTATAATACTGTTCCTATGTACAAGAATACGACTACTATGATACTACCCCTATATACAAGAATATAACTACTATAATACTGCTCCTATATACAAGAATACAACTACTATGATACTACCCCTATATACAAGAATATAACTACTATAATACTGCTCCTATATACAAGAATATAACTACTATAATACTGCCCCTATATACAAGAATATAACTACTATAATACTGCTCCTATATACAAGAATATAACTACTATAATACTGCCCCCTATGTACAAGAATATAACTACTATAATACTGCTTCTATATACACTGATATAACTACTATAATACTGCTCCTATATACAGGAATATACTACTATAATACTGCTCCTATATACAAGAATATAGCTACTATAATACACGAACTGGAGAGAGTGGAACGGCTGCACATCCCATCTATGGCTGATACTAATGCCGCTAGGCCTATATTAAAAATCAACACCAGAGTGTCTGTATATGAATTGATCAAGCCATATTGCCCCGTGTACCACCGCGCAGGTCCTCTGGTCCACACGGGTCCCTACGCTAACTCCACACCGTGTCGGTCAGCGACCGCCAACCCCGCAAAGCGTGCACGTGCAGGGAAGGGAGGCCATGGAACGGCCCTGCCACCCCAATGTCACAGGACCAGACCCAAAAAGCCCCACCAAAACCCAGCCAGCACCACCGGCGGGGAAGGCTGCCCCCAAACGACACAAGTATGGATATGGTATTACACTTACCATTGCTGCTCTCACAGAATGGGGAAGACATAGGGTCCAGACATGTGAGCACAGGCATATCCTGCTAATTTTGGTCATGTGGGTCTTATAAAGGAGTGCTAGCTGTTCAGAGAGGGAGAACTGTAAAACACGAACTGGAGAGAATGGAACCGCTGCACATCCCATCTATGGCTGATACTAATGCCTTATGATACCTTATGATACTTATGCCTTATGATACCTTATCCAGACTTGTGCTGCTTGGGGGCGACCTTCTCCGCCGGCGGTGCTGGCCGGGTTCTGGTGTGGTGTTTTTGGGTCTGGTCCTGTGGCATGGGGGTCGCAGGGCCGTCCCATGGCCCCCGTTCCTTGGCTGTGCGCGCCTGCGGGGTTGGTGGCCACTGACTGGCACGGTGTAGACTTAGTGTAGGGACCCATGTGTATCAGATACCGGCACGAGGTACATGGGGCAGTATGGCTTGATCAATTCATACACAAAATTCTGATGTGTTTTTTTA
Source organism: Dendropsophus ebraccatus (assembly GCF_027789765.1). NCBI lineage: Eukaryota > Metazoa > Chordata > Amphibia > Anura > Hylidae > Dendropsophus > Dendropsophus ebraccatus. The sequence goes on along the minus strand of NC_091462.1, from coordinate 15,113,151 downwards.
TTTAGCCTAGGGGCACTAGTATCAGCCATAGGTGTGAGGTGCAGCACTCTGTTTCTTCCCTGAACCGCATAACTACTATAATACTGCTCCTATATACAGGAATATAACTACTATAATACTGCTCCTATATACAAGACTATAACTACTATAATACTGCCCCCTATATACAGGAATATAACTACTATAATACTGCTCCTATATACAGGAATATAACTACTATAATACTGCCCCCTATATACAGGGATATAACTACTATAATACTGCTCCTCTATACAGGAATATAACTACTATAATACTGCCCCTATATACAGGAATATAACTACTATAATACTGCCCCCTATATACAGGGATATAACTACTATAATACTGCTCCTCTATACAGGAATATAACTACTATAATACTGCTCCTATATACAGGAATATAACTACTATAATACTGCTCCGATATACAAGAATATAACTACTATAATACTGTTCCTATACACAAGAATATAACTACTATAATACTGCTCCTATATACAAGAATATAACTACTATAATACTGCTCTTATATTCAGGAATATAACTATTATAAGTCAGTCTCCTGGCTTTTTCACAATCTGCACAAAACTTCTAACCCTGAGGCTGTAGAGGATTACACGACCTTTTATAATCACTGGAGCTGCCGAACGTTCCACATACTAGAGAAACATACAATTAGACATATAGTAGAACAAGCCAGGAACATAACAAAGGAGGTAACCTGAAGCTCCAGGGCCCCATTGGATATTGTGATAATAATACAGGTCCATCAGGCTCCGGGACTCTTGGTGCACATGTAACCTCCGCACCCCTATAGATAAACCCTCGGTGCACAATAACTCACAAGCACTACATATTGTAGCAGTATTGAGAAGAGTTGTGCAGAATGATATATATATACACATATATATATATATATATATATATATATATATATATATATATGCACACGCACTAGACTGATTTGCTGTAGACACCACGTCTACCACTGTATATTTCCCCCCGGTATGGATGTATATGCATAATGTTGTTGTTTTTTTATGTATACAATGTAATGATGTCTCCTAATCCTGACAGTGCAATAATATGGCGCGGTAGAGAGCATGAGTGCTATCAGGCAGGGACGTGTATGGTAAATGGCATTATATGGAGCCGTGCAGATATCGGATTACTCCACAAATCAGAAGAATTAATTTGGGATAATATGTCACCTAGGAGAATTCTCCGTATATCTCTAATAGGATTTGCTCCGAGATATCATTAGGATTGGCGCTCAAGGTGGATGATGTTATTCTTGTTTCCTCCGACTAATTATTACTAAGTATATGGAAAGAAATATGGCCGCCCGGTCTCGGAGGACGGTTCATTATGGATTGGCCTCGGAGTAACTACTGGTATAGGAATAATATCTGTGTATTGGCTATTTTCAGCTTCCCCTCCTCCACCTGATGTTCTCGCCTACCCACCATCATGTACGATGAAACCTTCGCCACCCCCTGCCCGTTGTGTTCCTATAGTGACAGTAGAGCAGCTCTCACCTGACTGTGGTTCTGTTCCTGCTCATTCATGGTCATAGTCATGGTCAACTTAGATTATTGCCCTGGCCATGGCAGAAGGGGTTATTGGCTCCCCACATGGCCCTCATCAACCACCGTACATACTCTTACCTGCCCTTTAGATTCCTGTATTATATTTCCTAATCTTTAATATCAGGGGGAATAATATAGGAATTTAGCTATCCTGGTATGATGGGAATTGTAGTTTTGAAAAAGCTGGAGGGCCGTGAGTTTGATACCTGTGCTCCAGACCATCAGGGGAACAAAAATGAACTCCTCTGCCTCTTCTAATCTAAACCACCAGGGAAGAAGGCATTAATCCTTCCTTATCCACTACCCTAGACCACCAGGACAGCTGTTATTAGCCCCTTCCTTACCCTAGACCACCAGGACAGCTATTATTAGCCCCTTCCTTACCCTAGACCACCAGGACAGCTATTATTAGCCCCTTTCTTACCCTAGACCACCAGGACAGCTTTTAATAGCCCCTTCCTTACCCTAGACCACCAGGACAGCTATTATTAGCCCCTTCCTTAATTATTCCACCAACAGATCTGACGACAGATTATCTGCCAAAGATTTAAAGCCAAACCCAGAAACAGACTATAAACAGAGAACAGTTCATAAAGGAAAGACTGAGATTTCTCCTCTTTTCAAATCCAATCCTGTCGTCAGATCTGTTGGTGGAATAGGGCCTTTACCCTAGACCACCAGGACAGCTATTATTAGCCCCTTTCTTACCCTAGACCACCAGGACAGCTTTTAATAGCCCCTTCCTTACCCTAGACCACCAGGACAGCTATTATTAGCCCCTTCCTTAATTATTCCACCAACAGATCTGACGACAGATTATCTGCCAAAGATTTAAAGCCAAACCCAGAAACAGACTATAAACAGAGAACAGTTCATAAAGGAAAGACTGAGATTTCTCCTCTTTTCAAATCCAATCCTGTCGTCAGATCTGTTGGTGGAATAGGGCCTTTACCCTAGACCACCAGGACAGCTATTATTAGCCCCTTTCTTACCCTAGACCACCAGGACAGCTATTATTATCCCCTTTCTTACCCTAGACCACCAGGACAGCTATTATTATCCCCTTTCTTACCCTAGACCACCAGGACAGCTATTATTAGCCCCTTTCTTACCCTAGACCACCAGGACAGCTATTATTAGCCTCTTTCTTACCCTAGACCACCAGGACAGCTATTATTATCCCCTTTCTTACCCTAGACCACCAGGACAGCTATTATTAGCCTCTTCTTACCCTAGACCACCAGGACAGCTATTATTATCCCCTTTCTTACCCTAGACCACCAGGACAGCTATTATTAGCCCCTTTCTTAACCTATACGACCAGGACAGCTATTATTATCCCCTTTCTTACCCTATACCACCAGAACAGCTAATATTATCCCCTTCCTTACCCTAAATATACCTATATATGATCCAATAGATGTATATCCTAGGGTCCTCATGCACACTAAAATACCAAAACCAAAAAAGAAGAAGAGGGGGGAAAAAAACCACCCCACTAGCAAAACATGCAGGACCAAAAAATCACAATATATATATATATATATATATATATATATACTCACCCAGTGGTATGGTGGCCGTTGCACTAAGGACATATGGGTAGTATCTAAATAAGCACTTTATGGACTATGGATAAATTTAGATAATTACATGCCCAATGCCCAGTGCTTCGTTTGTGTAAATTAATTTATTACCTCTGTACTTTGTATACATATTGTTTTGTACAATTTACCACCACTATTGTTCTGGGGATCTGTTTATGTGTCAGTTCCTTTACTGTTTTAAACTTTTGCTTTGTAAATACATTTTTCTATGTATGCAAATAAAGATAAACAATATATATATATATATTTTGTGATTTTTTTTTGGTCCTGCATGTTTTGCTAGTGGGGTGTTTTTTTCCCCCCCTCTTCTTCCTTCCTTACCCTAGACAAACAGGGAAGCTGCCGTTAGTCTCTTCTTTACCCATAACCACCAGGGTAGATGGAATTTACTCCTTCAGTACTAATTTTAAGTAATTTCCATAAAGGGTATAAGTAGCTGTTCTGGGGGATCACAAGAGGTCAATTGTCCCTAGGATGAATGGAATGGCAGTATATAGGCTTGGTCATCGTTCATGGAATATTGTCGAGTTTAGCTCTCAGAGTTCGGAAGTCCCATAGAGAATGAATGGAGCATTAGCCCATTCACTCAGGTCACGGCTGATCTCCGTTCTCATGATCAGAAGAGGTTCCAGTGGTTGATCAACTAGTTACAGAATAACTTTCACCCTACATTACCCTTGACCACCAGGGAAGCTGGGCATCTGAAAAATACTTTATATCCACTTTGCCATTCTGCAATGCCATAAGGCCTCCTACGTCCGCATCTCCGCACCCTGTGGCTCTTGTCGCTTCTATTGAGTCTTGAGGCAGCGGTGCTTGAACTTGCACCTCGTTCTCCAACAGAATTATTCTACATTATCTCCACTAGACAAATACTAATGCAAATAATAAAACCATTCCCGCAGCCCCTCTCGGCGGAGATATGGTATCTCCCGTCTCACTAATATTTCCATGAATACAGTGAACGCCGACACATTTCTAAAAAGTACAACTTTTCATTTCTAATCAATAAGCATAATAACTTGTTATCTCTTCTAACTTCTCAATAAATTCGTCCTCCGGGAGGAGAAGTAATGTTTACCATGTTTAATAGAGTGAATAAAATGCATTATTAGGCACTTATAGTACATTAGTCTGCAGAGCCGGGAAGCCATCATATTACTACACAAGAAAAGAGATTGCGGAAATTAAAATTGTGTTTGCAGACTGTGAAAATATGCCTGACAGCCAGAGAGTCTTTTATTTAATTTGATGTCATATAAAAATCTTATGTTAAAAAAAAATAAAAAAAATTACAGTGGATCCTCATTGTTCAGAACGGCAACCGGAGGCAGCCAACCAAAAATGCCCAATTCTGGTTAAGCAGGAAGTTGCCCAATGGTCCCTAGACTATAAGCCAGTGTTCCCCAACCTATGGCTCTCCTACCCCCCCCAACCTCCTGGCTCTCCAGCCTTCTAGTCATTGGTTGGGCAATACTGTTTTAACCCTTTAAGGACCATGCCCAAAATGACCCAGTGGACCATGCAAATTTTCATTTTTGCACTTTCATTTTTCCCTCCTCCCCTTCTACGAGCTCTAGCACTTTCAGTTTTCTATCTACAAGGCCGTGTAAGGGCTTGTTTTTTTCAGGAATAGTTGTACTATGTAATGGCGTCTTTCAATTTACCATAACATGTATGATGGAACCTCAAAAATATTATTTATGAAAATATAAATTGGTGAAATCGTAAAAAAAGAATGCAATATTGTAACTTTGGGGGGTTCCTGTGTCTACGTAATGCACTATATGGTAAAAGCGACATGATACTATTATTCTATAGGTCAGCCCGAACACAACCATATGCAGGTTACACAGATTTTCTAATATATATATTTTTTTAATTAAATCCTTTTGTTTTTTTTGCAATTAATTATTAATAAAATGGCCCTAATGTGACTCTAACGGTTTTAGTTTTTCACCTACGGGGCTGTATGGGGAGTCGTTTTTTGCATCATGATCTCTAGTTTTTAATAATACCATATATGTGTAGATTGGATGTTTTGATCATTTTTTATAAATTTTTTTTATATATAATGTAACAAAAAATCTGCAATCCTGGCGCTTTTTTCCCTCTTTTTGTTTATGCCATTCGCGATGACGATCGGACAATTACGCACACTACAGTATATGTTTATTTATTTAATTATTTTTAGATGTTTTATTTATATTATGGGATGGGGGGTGATTTTAACTTTTATTGGGGGAGAGCTTTGGGGTAGTGTAAAAAAACATTTTTACTTTTCTTTTTATACACTTTAAGTCTCCCTGAGGGACTTTTACTTGAAATCAATAGATTGCATACACTGATCACTGCTATACCATAGGCAAAGGATTGATCAGTGTAATAGGCGCTCTCCTCATTGAGCCTGCCTGTGGCAGACTCAATGAGCAGATCGCCGATTTGACCGCACAGAGGAAGGTAAGAGACCTCAGGTGGTCTGACGCAGCTTCCCCTGTCACTTACACTTAAACGCTGTGGTCACGCCGTTACATTTAAGGGATCATAGTAACATAGTAAATAAGGTTGAAAGAAGACAAGAGTCCATCAGGTTCAACCTAGGGAAACCCTACTGTGTTGATCCAGGGAAGGCAAAAACCCCCACGAGGCAAAAAAAAAAACCACGAGGCAAGGCTGCAGCGCGATTACTGAAGCCTGCCATTAAAGGGGAATTCCAGGTAGAGGTTAAAAAAAAGAAACTTCTGCAGAAGCATAACGCATTACTTACCTGTCTATGCCAGTTTTGAAGCGACCAAAAATCCATTTGTTGGGGGGGGGGGGGGGTTGCTCTGTTTTGTGTATCTGTCTTTCCTGGTTTAGCATTTCCCAAAATGCAATGCTTTCCCTCATGTGATCATCACAGCCCCCACCCATTACAATCAGTAAAATTAGTGCAGCAGCTGCTTCTGGCTGGACAGGGATGGTGAATCAGACAGGGGATTGGGTTATCCAGCCAAGCCTCCTATGATATCACGCCCTGTCCCCTGTCTGCAGCATCAGCAAACACACACAATGTGAGACAGAGGCCTGGAAGATTTGTCTCCTAAGGGGGGAAAGCAGAAGGAGCAGGAGACAATGTAAATTTGCACAAGGGCCATTTTTCTTCACTTCCTGGATTTCTATCAGCTACCAGTGTGGCAGAACCGCACAGATATGGTAATACATTGTATAGACACATCTATATAACTTTTAATGTACTTTTAATAGAAAACAAGTTTTTCTTGTCCGGAGTTCCCCTTTAACGGTGAGGGCCCGGCTACTGATTGCAGTCGGCCCCCACCTGTTTTGAAGCGCACTCCACTGTAGAGACCTGTAGAGACAATTGATTGTGATCAAGGGAAGTCCATCCACAAAGACCTATATAATTGTCTACTGTAAGCAGCACCGCTCCAATGAGTGGGAATTATAAGAGTGATGTGACCCTTGACATGTCTGATTATCATATTATTTGGGTCTACTTCGGGGTGAAATAACTCATTTAATGAGGTTCTACAAGGTTAAAAGTTACTCCCTGTCCAGATCATTAGCGATAACCAGCTGGTTGGTGGAGAACAGACTGATGGGATCCTCCTTAAAGGGGTTGACCAGCGAAAATCTTTATCTTTCAAATCAACTGGTGTCAGAAAGTTATATAGATTGGTAATTTACTTCTATTAAAAATCTCCAGTCCTCCTATACTTATTAGCTACTATATTTAATACAGGAAATGTTGTTTTATTTTCAGTCTGACACAGTGCTCTCTGCTGCCATCTCTGGCCGAGACAGGAACTGTCCAAAGCAGGAGAGGTTTTCTATGGGGATTCATAGAAAACAGAGACAGAGTTCCTGTCTCAGCCAGAGATGTCAGCAGAGAGCACTGTGTCAGACTGAAAATAAACACTTCCTGCAGGATATATAGTAGCTGATAAGTATGGGAAGACTTGAGATTATTTATATAGAAGTAAATTACAAATCTATGTAACTTTCTGATATCAGTTGACTTGAAAAAAAAAAAGATTTTTGCGGGACAACCCCTTTAACAACCCCTTTGCTGCTCACCTTAATAGAGCAGCAATGTGCCCAACTGTATTTCTATCTATTCTTTATAGGAATTTTCCGAACATTGCCCAGCTTTTTAGGTATGTTCCAAAGAAGTGTAGACAAAGAATGGAGCAGTGACTAAACATAAGTGCCTCGGCTCCATTCACTCAGGGGACAGTTGACGTTTAAAGATGAATGCATACTCTATTCCAATTGAGCAGCATCTAAATACTGGTGGCTGAAGTTGGATGCAACCCTAGGCAGTCGTGAAAACATGGACAGAGCCATTGGACATGGGCTGTATCCATGTTTTTCTGTACTTCCTAGGTTGGACTCCAACTTCTTCAGCCACTGGCTGCACACTTGGACTCGTGTATGCTCCAGTTGCGTTCATCTCTATTGACCTTTGTTTTTCGTGATTGGTGTGGGTCCCATCGATCAGCAAGTATCTTTTCTGTGGATAGGGAATAACTTTAATCCTGGGATAGCCCCGGAACAATAGTACACTTGTTACCATAGATAACAGCAGCTCCCAGAGTAGTGAGCCACTAAGTGATCATTGGGGAAATAAGAAAATTTAAAGAGCTGAAAACTACTTTAGTAGAATGGTAACCACCCAGCAATTTTAGGAAAAGTTCCAAAGAGAGTCTGTGACACCTGCCAGTAGGTGATGCACAAAGGGTTTATACTTCACATGAAACACGTTTCAATGCTGAACCAAACCATAAAAAAGACGCTGGTCCAGCATCAAAACTTCAAGTCTTTTGTATCATGACTTCGGTAATACAGTGGTACCTCGGTTTTCGAATGCTTCTGAGTTCAAACTGTTCAGTATACGAACAAAAATTTACCAGAACTCGAACTTTACTCGGCATCCAAACGCCAACACTTTCTGGTGTCTGATACTAGTAATAAGTGAACTTGCCGAATGTTTGTTGGACAAACATTGACGAACCCGAACGTTCGCTCATCATTAGTTTTAACCTGTGTGGTTGCAGCGTTGCGCATTTTCAGGTGCTGCCTCTATGACCCTTAATCTTTAGGCTAACCTGACTCCTCCTGTCCCCCTCTAGTGTCTCCCAACACCTCTGAAGTGGGACTAAAGTGTTGTTTTTCAGGTGTGGATCGTGGGTGAATTGAGCCTAAATATACAGTACAGTACAATATTGTACTATGTAAAAGTATTTTTCAATGCTATAATTGAGCCATGTAGTTGATTATTGCTAATTATTGGTATCCTCTGAAATTATACAGAAAGAATAACCTCAGCAGAAGGCCTGGTCTGGCAATCTGGAAGCCCCAGTATTTCTCCAGCAGGGTCACTTTCTAAGAGTATTAGTGGATTAATCTGGACTCTCACGCTGCTCATGGGGCTGTGATGTCCATGCCAGGTTCCAGCTTTCATCTTGGACCGGTCCTGTTGATCAGTCTTCGGTTTGAAGTCTATTACTAACAGTAAAATTGGCTGAAAGGAAATAATCTTATGTCCAAAGAGAAGGTTTCATAGCAAAGACCAATCCTGCCTCCCATCCCGTCCCCGATGGTGCTGGGTTTTGTCAACTCACTAGAGATTAGCGTAACTCATTCCTCAACTGAATATCGCTGGTTAAAGAAGTAGTGTGCCACTCTAGGGAGTCCGGGCAAACGTGGATACACCCTACGGCTTATGGCTATAGCCATGTTTTTCTGGCTCCTTAGAGCTGCATTCAACTTCTTCAGCCACGGCTGTTTAAATACCAAGAAGTCGGACTTGAGCATGCTTGTGTTCTGCTCATCTCTTAAACCTCCCATCCATTATCTATAGTCAATAGGCCAATAACTACCCCCTTTGTTTTCCAGCAAGGCAGTTCCTCTATAAAGAGAAGTTTCCTAGCAAATTCTAATAAACCAAGGAGATGGGATCAACCTGAGCTGGGCTGGACTCTTTCCCTACAAGGGCCCCATTAGTAACAAAAAAAAAAGGATTTGCCGGGAAGTAGATAAGACAGGACATACCCAAGACATGGTGGCTGTCGTCCTCCCGTTTGACATGCCGCCTCTTCTTCCAATGCCGGACAAGGTTTCCCTCCTCCAATAGCCATGTGTTTGACCTTCCTCCTCCTGCTCCTCATCCCAAGGATGGTCCCTTCAGGCTGACAAGTCTTAGAACAGACACTCCATTCAGACCACTCAGAGATTTCACAGTCTCTTGGCATCATACACGACTGGTAATGTAGAGGCATGTTGTCCTGGGTGCAGATACTAAGATGACAAATGACACCAATTATTTTATGCATGCTTTAGTACTAATGTATTATTCATGCGTTATGATAGTCTTCTAAACATTGTCTAACTAAAAAGTGAATATCATTTGAGGTTTCACGTCAAACTATTTTTACATTTTTACCTGCAATACCATGTCTGACCACACGGTGTGCTATTAACAGAAGCATGCCATAAGGAACCATGAGCATAAAGTAACTTCATTACTCTAGCAAAAAAAAAAAAAAATCAACTGGTGTCAGGAAGTTATACAAATTTGTAATTTACTTCTATTTAAAAATTTCCAGTTTTCCAGTACTTTTCAGCTGCTGTATGTCCCGAAGTAATTGGTGTGATGTATTCTTTCCAATCTGACACAGTGCTCTCTGCTGCCACCTCTGTCCAGAGCAGCAGCAAATCCCAGGAGAGAACCTTTCCTGCTCTGGACAGTTCCTGACACGGACAGAGGTGGCAGCAGAGAGCACTGTGTCAGACTGGAAGGAATACACCACGTCCTGCAGGACATACAGCAGCTGATAAGTAATGGACGACTGAAAATATTTAAATAGAAGTAAATTACAAATCTATATAACTTTCTGAAACAAGTCGTTTGTGGGGGGGGGGGGGGGGGTTCGCCGAAGTAACCCTTTGATCTTGATACTCTACAATGCCACCCAGTAGCAAAATAATGAAGTAGCCCATCTTCTTTTCTATAGATGAAACTTTGTATTGTTTTTTTTTTTTTTTGTCTAATAAAATATAGAGGATCATTTTTACATAGGACGACACGGGTAGCTGCATTTCATCTAAACAATTTTGGCTTATTAAATTCATATATCTATTTAAAGAGTTTCTATTGTTATGATGTATATTACAATGCGATAACACAACTACAGCTGCATGTGGGGAAAATGCTCAAGAGGAAAGTATTTTTAGTATACATTATTATACAAGGAAAGGTGGAACCGTGAAAAGCATATAAGGCTTATAGAAAATGTAATTAAATTTATCCCCCCAAAAAACAGGACTTTCATTTCTTAGTTCATACAACAGCAACAAAAAATCAACAGAAAACAGTTTTTTTGCAAACATATTTTCAAGCATTTTGTTTTTTCTTTGTCCTTTTTATTTTTTGTGACTATTCATATAAATAAAGTTCTGAAATATCCAAGTTTTCAAACTAGTCTCCAGAACATACACGAGTTGTATATTTATTTTTCTGCAGCTCACTTTTCAGCTTAACTGTGTAGACTGGTGTAAGGTAAGCAGAGTCATTTCTTCATCTCATCATTAGAGGGCGTATAGTAATAGTAACACTATACACAAAGAACTGTATACAGCTCCCTCAGCCCCCCCCCCCCCCATTACACTGTTTGATAATCTGTTGGATCTGGCAAAATTATTGCTTTTTGTAATAAAGACAACAATCAGCCGAAGAAACAATCATCACTAGAAGTGTGGGCGGCTGATCACTCTGTAAAAATAATAAAGATCATACTTACCTATGCTCCCCCGGTCTTCTGCCCGTGTTCCCTGCTCACCCTGATGCTTCTCGTCCGGTCTCTTTAATGACAGGCCGCTTAGCCAATCACTGGCCAAGACGAGACATCGCAGCCAGTGATTGGCCGAGCGGCTTGTTACTAAAGAGATGGGGCCAAACGCATCAGCAATGAGTGGGAAACAGAGGCAGAAGGCTGCAGGACACCGGGGGAGAATAGGTAAGTATAAAGCACGGACATCACTATATATACAGCCCTTGCTGCACGATAATCGAGCCGTGTATAGGCTCAGTAAGTGAGCGCCAATCTAGCAGATTTGAGTCCTCATGTTCTTCAATACCACAATTAAAAGTTTTTTCCTCCCACTTTTTTTCCTCCCAAAATGGGAGGAAAATCTAAGTGCGTCCAATAAAGCGAAGACGGCTCCAAGCAGTGCCAAGCACCGCTGCGTCCCGCCCACTATGCTGTGCAGGGAAGCAAGGAAGCTGTCCCGCCTGCCCAGCCCGCCCCCTCCATTGCCGCTCACTATGCATATGCATAGTAAGGGGCCCTAAGCGCCCCCCTCCACCCCCCCAGTTCACCCCCTTTATCGCCGCTCAGCTGAGAGCCGATCAGAAGCCCAAGAAAATGCAATGAGCAGCACTTTCCTTGGCTCCTGATCGGCTGTCAGCTAAGCGGCGATGGAGGGGCGGGCTGGGCGGGCAGAGGGGGTCGCTCAGGGCCACCCACTATGTATAGCTCCATGTGCGCTCCCAACTGTCCCGGACTCACCTGTCCGCCGGTCCCAGCAGCTTCTCTCCCGGCAGAGCACGCACCCCCATCATCCTCCGGGGCGGGCAGCGGGGTACAGAGACGCAGACTGTGCCGGATGTGTTCTGCAGCCTCTATAATTCACAATAGAGGCTGCAGGACACTTCCGGCACAGTCAGTGTCTCTGTACCCCGCTGCCCGCTCCGGAGGATGATGGGAGTGCGCGCTTTGCCGGGAGAGGAGCTGCTGGGACCGGCGGATAGGTGAGTTACTGCCTTGTTTTTCTGGTCGGGCCACACATTATGGGGGCATTGGATACTATGTGGAGCACTATATGGGGGCATTGGCTACTATGTGGGGCACTATATGGGGGCATTGGCTACTATGTGGGGTACTATAATGGGGGATTGGATATTATGTTGGGCTGGAGGGGGCAGGGGGCGATGGAGGGGGCAGGCTGGGCGAGCGGAGGGGGTTCAAAATATTTTTTTCTATTTCTCTCCCCTAAAATCAGGGGTGCGTCTTATCAAAAGGCCCGTCCTTTAAAGCGAAAAATACGGTAATTATAACGTTTGTTTCCACATATTTACTAACGTTACTTGCCACAAAAATTTCAGAAAACGGACAACACCCATCATTATTTACTATAAAACCAAGAAGTGGGCGCTTCCCATTAAAACTTGCTATAACTGACATTTATTAGCCCCCTCCAAACACTGCACAGTAAATTTACATTGCTGCAGCCTATGCCTGAGGCTGCAGGGCCGTTAATTTATGATCGAGGATAACACAGGCGCAGAAACTGGGCCTGTGTCATCCGTGGTGGGTCCCGACAGCACGACCACAGCATCTATAGGGTTTCTGACACAGAATTCTCTCTCTACAGAGGGAGAATTCTCTGTCCGGTGTCCATCGGGGCTCAGAGAAGTGATCGCAGAGCCCTGATGGTAGCCATGGAAACTGGAAGCCTCAGGCTTCTGGTTTCCTGGCTACGGAGGCCGGCGGGGGGAGGGAAGCAGGGTGCACTCTGCCCTCTTTCCTCTCTCCCCTGCTGCTGTGACAAGATTGTAACAGCGGCAGGGGGCAGTGGAGAGGGGGCAGAAATAGGGACATCAGCTAATGGGATCATTATGATCCCATAAACTGATGTCCAAAACCAAGGGTTAAAGGGTGAAACGGTTAAACAAACTGTTGTTTTTTTTAAAGGCATTTGCATTCTATATACCCGCCACCATGGGTATGACGGTAAGGTTGGGCTTTAGTTTTGTCATGTGAAAAATTTCACCAAATTTATTAAGGGCAATCGAACAATGATACAACTAATGTGGAGTTTTGGAAACCTACAATCTTAGTAAATGAGGGCCGATTTTTTTTTTTATCATAGTGGTGTCCAACCCCACTTGGAATATGGGCACTACTACCCCTTCAGTTGGACTTATGTTGTGTATATGTTATGCATACGGTGTGTCATTCCTACCTTAGTAAAGCGTTCCTTCCATCGCTCCGGGTACATTGCACCTGTCTTGTCTGATAACCAACCTCCAAATCCCAAGTATCAGATCGCTCATAGGACCTGGAACCTTCTTGTCTGAACGTACTTCTTTCCCCAGAATCTGACCCAAAATCCAACATGGTCCTCCCACTCAGATTGATCTCTTTCAGATGAGGCAGCCGACACTCACTCCACGGCCCCACCTTAAGACTGTGTGAATGTTCCTCCTCTCCGAAAGAACAAAAGCTGAGAATTGGACAAGACCTCCATTCCGTGAGGTTTGGACAATCTGCTCCACCATACGCGGGTGGAGATATGACGGAACGAGTTCTGTGCTGGAGATGGGTTCCACAGCTTTTACTACATGTGGACCAGGGTGAGAATTCGGAAACGATACAATCCTGGGGGCAGGGTACCAGACAAGTCTGCTCTGTCGGTGGGCTGGATGAAAAATGTTCACATATTTCAGAATGTACAATGGACCTGTTGATCTTGTGGACACAGGTGATCTCTCTGTGTTGTAGGCCTTGTTGGGCAGTGACACACTCCGAGGTCCTGACTTTAACCTCACTGTGGACATAGGGCACAAGAACACAAGTGTCCCATTCTGAAGGCTCCCAATGGAAGAGGTCGCTGTGCCAGTCACAGATTTTAAAGCAGTTCCTTTGGCTTGCAGGCTCGTCCTGTGGATCACAGTTCTTGATATGAGCCACCCAGCCTTCTCCATGCTCACACCAAACTGAGCGGCTCTGTATTCCACCAGGTCCACATTCACCTATGCATTGACCCCATGTACCTGGAAAAGCAATAAATATTCCTCAGTATCAGACCAATACTGCAGCCGTATAAAGATGTAAGGACACTCTAAAATATTAATCTGCAATCATCATCATCATCATCATCATCATCAATCATATGTGTTGTGATTTCAGTGAAAATGCAAAAGGAGTAGGGAAGGTAGCAGGGAACACTGGAGACCAAAGACCCATGACACTGAGCAGACTGGTAAGTAGAGAAAATAGGTGAACTGCACCAAAACAGCTAAACACCTGCGATTGTTCACTGTTTATTTCAGGTTTGGTTCAGACTAACCCAACATTTATACCAAAAATCTGTGAACCTGCCGAACCAAATTTTTTAAAAGTTTACTCAACTCTAAAAAAAAAGAAATAATTGGAGTGATGTATACCATTACAAAATATTGACTAAAATCTTATCACTACTTGTCTATCTGTTCTTTCATTCCATAGAGGGCAGTTATATAGTATGCAAATTCTTGTATATAGGAGCAGTATTATAGTACTTATATTCCTGTATATAGGGGGCAGTATTATAGTAGTTATATTCTTGTATATAGGAGCAGTATTATAGTAGTTATATTCTTGTATATAGGAGCAGTATTATAGTAGCTATATTCTTGTATATAGGAGCAGTATTATAGTAGTTATATTCCTGTATATAGGAGCAGTATTATAGTAGTTATATTCTTGTATATAGGAGCAGTATTATAGTAGTTATATTCTTGTATATAGGAGCAGTATTATAGTAGTTATATTCTTGTATATAGGAGCAGTATTATAGTAGTTATATTCCTGTATATAGGAGCAGTATTATAGTAGTTATATTCCTGTATATAGGAGCAGTATTATAGTAGTTATATTCATGTATATAGGAGCAGTATTATAGTAGTTATATTCTTGTATATAGGAGCAGTATTATAGTAGTTATATTCTTGTATATAGGAGCAGTATTATAGTAGTTATATTCCTGTATATAGGAGCAGTATTATAGTAGTTATATTCTTGTATATAGGAGCAGTATTATAGTAGTTATGCACGAACTGGAGAGAATGGAACGGCTGCACATCCCATCTATGGCTGATACTAATGCCGCTAGGCTTATATTAAAAATCAACACCAGAGTGTCTGTATATGAATTGATCAAGCCATATTGCCCCGTGTACCACCGCGCAGGTCCTCTGGTCCACACGGGTCCCTACGCTAACTCCACACCGTGTCGGTCAGTGACCGCCAACCCTGCAAAGCGTGCAAGTGCATGGATGTGTTTTTGATGTGATTCTGATGTTTTTTATTTAGCCTAGGGGCACTAGTATCAGCCATAGGTGTGAGGTGCAGCACTCTTTTTCTTCCCTGAACCGCATTTTGTTTCTCTCTTTTCTCCGTGTTTTGCACTCCTCCTGGTGAGACCCACATGACCGCAATTAGCAGGAGACACCTGAGTGCACACGGTTTTAATCCCTCCTGTTTTTTTCCCATTCTGTTTGCCGCAGCTATGGTGAGTGCAACACCTCATCCAGACTTGTGCTGTTTGGGGGTGACCTTCTCCGCCGGCGGTGCTGGCCGGGTTCTGGTGTGGTGTTTTTGGGTCTGGTCCTGTGACATGGGGGTCGCAGGGCCGTCCCATGGCCCCCGTTCCCTGGCTGTGCACGCCTGCGGGGTTGGTGGCCACTGACTGGCACAGTGTGGACTTAGTGTAGGGACCCATGTGTATCAGATACCGGCACGAGGTACATGGGGCAGTATGGCTTGATCAATTCATACACAAAATTCTGATGTGTTTTTTATTTAGCCAAGCGGCACTAGTATCAGCCATAGGTGTGAGGTGCAGCACTCTGTTTCTTCCCTGAACCGCATTATAGTAGTTATATTCTTGTATATAGGGGCAGTATTACAGTAGTTATATTCTTGTATATAGGAGCAGTATTATAGTAGTTATATTCTTGTATATAGGAGCAGTATTATAGTAGTTATATTCTTGTATATAGGAGCAGTATTATAGTAGTTATATTCTTGTATATAGGAGCAGTATGATAGTAGTTATATTCTTGTATATAGGAGCAGTATTATAGTAGTTATATTCTTGTATATAGGAGCAGTATGATAGTAGTTATATTCTTGTATATAGGGGCAGTATTATAGTAGTTATATTCTTGTATATAGGAGCAGTATTATAGTAGTTATATTATTGTATATAGGAGCAGTATTATAGTAGTTATAGTCTTGTATATAGGGGCAGTATTACAGTAGTTATATTCTTGTATATAGGAGCAGCATTACAGTAGTTATATTCTTGTATATAGGGGCAGTATTATAGTAGTTATATTCCTGTATAAAGGGGGCAGTATTATAGTAGTTATAGTCTTGTATATAGGGGGCAGTATTATAGTAGTTATATTCTTGTATATAGGAGCAGTATTACAGTAGTTATATTGCTGCACATAGGGGGCAGTATTATAGTAATTATATTTTTGTACATAAGAAGTCAGTGATATAACAGTTGTATTTTTATCCATAGAAACCAGTATAATGGCCGATAATGGTGCTAGTTATAGTGATTGCTGAGCCAGTAGGTGAATGATCATGAAATGCAACAACCACTTTTTTCCAGCTAGAAATGTGCACAAAGCAAAGGTCACATCCCTCCCCGACTGTTCTTGGCAGATAATACAAAGCCCCTTTGATGTAACTATGTATCGGAGTTTGAGCTGCACTTTATACGGGTTATTTCGGGTCATAACCTGCATTGTAGTAACAAAATAAACAGATATACTTGGAGGAAGCGGAAGGAGAACCCTCTGTTCATAGATTACCACCTTCTGATTGCTTTCAAACGTTAATTGTGAGGAACTTGTCATTGTTGCCGCCTGAAGTTTTATCCTTTGTCATCTACGTGGGTTTCTTTACTCCGCTTGGTCATTTTTCATGTTCTGTATTTTAGCTCTTTTCAAGGTTACAGATTGTAAAAAGATAAAAACACGTCTGAACACAATGAGCCTGCATATATACTGCACAAGATGATAAGCAATCTCCAAAGCAGGGTCACTGGATGTGGCGGTATTATTTATTGTCTTGTTATATCCTAGTCTGGGGAATGTTGGGGGAACACCTCGTACTGACACCCGTACAGATGGCACCCAGCTTTCCAACAGTCCTGAAAGTCTATACAGCAATGTGGAGATAGAAGCTATGTCACTATGTTATTAGCTGGAGATCCACTTTCATGGAGTCTGAGAGAGTCGCTTAGGGGCTGGATTTATAGGGCAACAAGCACAATAGGACCTCTATGTGTCATCTGCGAACGGTTAGGTAAACTGTCCAAATTACACTGCCATTTAGTGTCCAGATAGTACCATCATATAGTGCACTGACAGTACCTCTTCTGCCTCCAGCCACAAGGGGGTGCTCTCTCCTTGTGTCACATGTGTGAGGTCATTTATGCAGAGTTGAGAGATGAGTCGCTGGGACAGCGCTGTAGGCAGGTAAGTATGGCTTTTTTTTAATTACACATGGGGGGGGGTGCCTACATGGTGAGGAGTTGGTGGTAGTGGTAGGAAGGGGATAACTAACAAGGGAGATGCTTAACATAATTAGGGGGGGGGGATAACAGGAGGATGCCTACATTGGCGCTTCAACTACATTACATATTAGGGGAGCTGAGTGAAAGGTGGATTACCTTCAGGGCAGGCCTACTGGGGAGGAGGGGGTAGCTACCAGGGGCAATTACCCTAAGGGGATGCCTACATGAGGAAAATTGCATACTGGGGGGATACCTACAGGGGGGGTGACTAACTGATGAAGTGAGCGAAACGTACGTCAGGCTGTCTGTGCTGGAGAGTGGTAAGATGTCAGTGTGGTAGCTGATGCTCACCCCCTTCCTTTCTGTGTTTGGCTATTTTATTTCTCACTCCTTCTGTCTATAATTTGGGCTTGTACTTATTGTTTGCTGGGCAGATTAGTGGGTTTATTTTGTTCCACTATACACACTTGTGTTTGCCCTGTGTTTGGCCCTGCACATACAGGAGGTCATCTAATCTATATATATAGCTGTGCCTTACATGGGGTGTTCCCCTTTTTACTGTCTATTTATCATTTGTCCTTAGTCACATATACCCCACTGACATCTATTCCCCTCTCCAGTTTTGTACTTCAGTGTATCTCATGGTGATAATTATGTAATTTATTATTGATTTAAATAAAGAAATATGTTTTATTCACATATTAGTTCTGCAATTTTTTCTTTGGTTGATATTTAATATTTGAATTTCAAACGTATTATTTTGTGGCAGACTTTTTTGGGGTTTCTACCTACTAAGGAGGTTACCTACAGGCGGACAGAAAGACCTAACTACTATATGGGAGGCACAGATGGTGCCTAAGTACTATATTGAACCATAGTAGGTAAAGGGGGTTCAACCAATGTAAAGGGGTGCCACTCAATGTCTAGAAATCGCAACTAGATACCCATGGCAAAAGACAAGACATAAAAATAGAGTGTACTCCACATACTCAGTATATAATCAATCACATAGCTCATTTTATTAAATATCATGACAAAAAAACACCAAAGAACATTGTTAGGCTGGGTTCAAACAGGGTAAGACACCAGGCGTTTTGTGACCCAGCCATGTCACAGAACGGCGGGTGTCAGTGCAGTTTACCCCTAAACTTCATTTCTATTGAATTGGGATGCAGGCATATCCGTGTGCCCCCGCATCCCAATTCCCGCTGCACACAATGGAGAATGCGGCCGGAGCCGCACTTATACACTCCGGCCGGGATCCCATTGTCTGCAGCACAATATAAATTATGAATTAATAACTGCCGTTGCTGCAAATTGCTGGAAATTTTAGGCTGGAGAATTGCTAGAAGACTGGAGATTTTTGACTACAAGTAAATTACGGATCTAAATAACTTTCTGAGCCCAGTTGATTTGAAAGAAAAAGTACCCCTTTAAGGATCTCTGGGGATTCCAGTGGGTACAGTAACACCTACTGTGTGGTCTATGGTGTAGTGTTTAGATCCAGTGATACAGACCCAGCCTTATGCATGATCTGGGGAAAAAAAAAAGTTTTTGTTTGTGAAGACGTTTAACAGACTAGCAAAAAGAATGTGAAGGTTGTATAATGACACTTCCTCCATTTCTTCGACATGAACCTCAATGACTACAACATTAAGAAGAAGGAACAGATTTCTGCACCACTTCTATTAGCATAATGCACAACCTAGTTGTTTCCATCCAGCCGTTCTCATTAGATTCAGCTCCCGCTCAATGATTACTCGTTTTTTTCCCCCCGAAACTAACACCGTTCCTCTCACATTTCTTCTGTGTAACTTTTTCTATTATAACCTAATAAGACCATCTGCTTGTGCCTGTTATAGCGGCGGATCCATCTGTTTAAGAGCACTGTTTTCCTAACACCAAGTGCTGGGTGTAATAAATGTTACTTAAAAATACCGTCTGGATACATAGTACACACGGTAAAGTTCACGACTGCCGCATGGCACGGCGATCCGTCACTGTGTGACGTTAAGATAAAGAGTCAGAGGGGTTATATACTAACAGACGGCCATGTTACACACAGCAGCCAGACAAAGAGTCATTGGAGAGATTTACTGATAGTGCTGCAAGGAAATAGTGGAGCCCTCGGCTGCTAACCAATCAGGTTGCTGCAATTAATCATTGAAAACCAATTTTCCCATTGGTTGTAATGGACAACTGCTTTATTCTTTCCTTCCACCAGTCTTGATAAATCTCCTCCAATACCAGAAAGTCTTACAAGGATTTCCCTGCTGCCTCGGAAGGTCATGGACTCCTCACCGCTTACTATAGTCCTGACACACTGCATCGGGGGGACTATCAGTCTCATGGAGATTGTTCTAGAATGTTTTATGGTCTCCGGGAGGAAATAGTAACACTGGGGACATAGCTAGGGGTGATGGGTGCCAAAGGGTGACAATGGGTTATACTGCTCAGGCCAGGGATTTTACATACGGGCTGGGAGTGCAAAACAAGGGCATCGGTAGGAGAAGATTAGAAGTTTATTTTTTGTGTGCCAGGGTGGATGCCAACAAGCTATACTGCCTGTACTTAAGGTAGGTTTATGGCGTCCTATCTTAGGGTAGCATAAACTAGTGACAGAGAAGCTGAACCGAATGATGTATCACTTACATTGTTCTGTGCAGCTGATCCAAAGATATCATCCTGAATAACATGGAAAATAAAAAGTCCTCTCCATTATGTGCATGAGCCCAGTAGTCCTGGATATTCATGAGCAGCAGTAAACTCCACGCACCAGCTGCTGATTGGCAGTTATCTACAGTATCCATGCTGTGTATAGGCAGGCTACTATCAATCAGCAGCTGGAGGGCGGGATAAGGGGTGCGGCACAAATCCTATTCTCCTGCATATTAGGAGAACGGCTTAACAGTATGATGGAAGTAATACACCGATCTGTTCAGTATTTCTGTCACTAGTTTATGCTGTCCTTATTTAAACCTAGTGACAGATTCCCTATAGAGAGTACCTGTCACTAGAAAAAAAATTTGGACCTGTCAAAGAGATATGAGAGGGATTCCAGTGGACGGACCCCACTGATCAGATGCCTAGAAGCTATTGGGTGGATAGGAGGCACAATGGTGGAAAAAAATTACTATAAATACAGAACTGAAATTTGATCAACTCTATCTGTAAATGTAGAATAATTTAGAAATTAGGGATTCTTATCAGCTAATCATTTCCAGAAATTTTTACAACTCAAAAAATCTATTTCTATTCCTCTCACTTTTTTTTAAATTGGAAACCTGCCATTATTTTCATACTGGGCGGTCCCCAGCTGCTTCTCTCCACCCACCAGTTTTCACTGATATATCCCTTACTGTTCATGTATAGGAAGAGGTTTATCAATCAGGGCTGGTTGGGCGTCGAGGAGCTGCTGGTGGCCGCCCTGTTGCCTTGTGGTTCAAGCAGCATGAACGGATCCTTAAGGGTACGTTCACACTTACCGGATCCGCAGCGTATTTTCTGCTGCGGATCCGCAGCAGATTTCATTTAACTGAACACAGCATCAAATCTGCACCATCAAATCTGCTGCAGATCTGCTGCGGATCCTGTAGGTGTGAACGCACCCTTAAACTCTCCTACCTTGATGGTACAATATCATCGTTTGACGAGTGCCACATTCTCCTATAAGATTCACTATATAGTGAGCTGCATTTACATCTTCATATAGAAGTAACAGATATAATGTAATAATTCACCAGTCCTCTGTGACTAATCAGGTTTCTTTATCTGAGATTACATTTATTTTGCTGAAAACCATAGCGTGTGACCAATAAGCGCTATTATCGGAGAGAATAGGAGAAAAAACACTTTCATTTCCCTCCACAATACCGGTATGAATGGCTTCTACACAAAGAGAGCGTTATAGAGAAAAACACTCCTAATTATCCTGCTATTAATTAGAGCGGCTGCCCTAGATCCCGGAGCCGCACGTGAACCTCTACATGTCCTCAACATACTGGAGAAGTGGGATTTTGTTTGACAAAATATATACGGCCTCCTGTATATGACTGTGCCGTGTATGGTGTGCAAAAATAGTCTATACTGCATAACTAGGGATGGTCCGAACCTGCTTCGGTTCGGGTTCGTATGAACCCAAACGCTCGGCATCAGATTCCCGCTGTCGGATACAGCAGGAGGAACGCCTGGAAAACTGGGATACAGCCTATGGCTATATCCCAGTTTTCCAGGCGGTCCTCCCGCTGGATCCGCCCGCTGCACGGAGCGGGCAGACAGCGGGAATCATTACCGAGGGTTCGGGTTCGTACAAACCCGAACCGAACTCGGTTCGGACCATCCCTATACATAACCTAGATTTGTTACTTATATACTTATACAGTGCTCCACGGGATAAAAGAAACACCAGACAGAACTGTGAGAATCCTGGAGCTTCGTTTTCCTGATACACTGCAGCAAATCCTCAGCCGTATCACTGAATGATCATACCATATAGACGGCTTGAAGTGACCACAGAATTTTGGCCTCGGAACTAAATGCAATTGATTCCATTTAAAGATGAAGCATTGGCCCATGCTTAAAGGGATTGTCTGGTTGAGAAAAACCTCTTGGAAACTACCTTATTGTGAAATAACTGGTTGCTGACCGATGGTCAGCGCTTATGTTAAGTGGAGTTGCCGAACTGTTGGGGATTGGCAACATTCTTAAAACACTATCGCTCATCATTTGACACTCAGCATCTGGAGAAGTTAGATGCTGTCCTAGGGCTTCCAGAAAAAAACGGATACAGCCTATAGCAGGGATCCTCAACTGGCGGACTGCAGTCCGAACGCGGACCATTGGCTCCCTCCCTGTTAGTCACCCCTCACTGGCCGCACCGGTCACAAGAGGCTGCTCTCTGTCTCTGGTGCCGGCACTCGAGTGACGTCACTGGAGTGCCGCGGCAGGACAAGGGGAGAGCGCCCTCTTGTGACCACTGCAGTGTGGCCACATGAGGAAAGAGAAGAGGAGACTCCACTACCCAGGTGAGTATAAGTGTTTTTTTATTTTTTTATATGCTAGATGGGAGGGGGGAGCACAGGGAATCTATATAATTATGGTAGCACACAGCGGGGGTGCTATATACTACTGGGGGAGTGCACGGGGGGCTATATAGTACTGGGGGAGCACACAGGGGGCTATACATGACTGGGGGAGTGCACAGGGGGCTATATACTACTGGGGGAGCGCACGGGGGCTAGATACTACTCTGGGAGCACACAGGGGTCTATATACTACTGGGGGAGCAACAGGAGGGCTATATACTACTGGGGGCAGCACACAGTGGGACAATATACTCCTGGAGGAGCAACAGGGGGCTATATACTACTGGGGGAGCAACAGGGGGGCTATATACTACTGGGGGCAGCACACAGGGGGACTATATACTACTGGGGGCAGCACACAGGGGGACTATATACTACTGGGGGCAGCACACAGGGGGACTATATACTACTGGGGGCAGCACACAGGGGGACTATATACTACTGGGGGAGCAACAGGGGCGCTATATACTACTGGGGGCAGTCACCCCCTTTGTAACTTATTTCAAGGCCGGTGAGAGAGAAAAAAATGAAAGTTTTCCCACTAATAAGCATTAGTTCTGTATGTAAATAGTTTAACAATGTTTGTGAAAAGTAACAAAACACGTTTCCTACTGATGTTCAGCTCGGACCTTCACCTGACAATAGACCCCAGTAAGTGGACCCCGGTAAGTTGTTGAGTACCCCTGGCCTATAGTCTTGTGTATCCATGTTTTCCATTACTCCCTAAGGCAGTTCGACAATTTTGCTCGACACAAGTCAACGCACCTTCAAGCAGCTTCATCTTTTATATCAGTATTTTTCAACTTGTGGCTCTCCAACCAATGCAAACCTACAACTTCCATCATGCAATGACAGCCTTTGGCTTTGCAGATTTTTGTAGATGTGCAAAAGCTAGAGAGCCACAGGCTGAGGGACAATGCTTTAGCCAGTGGTCAATATTAAGAACAACAAGTCATAAATGGCTTATTAATTTCAAGATGCAATATATAATACCTCATGTTTCCTCTGGTGGCGCTACAGGGACACCAAACACTTGCCTTTGAGTATCCCTTCAGATTAAAGCTGACCTAAGGGGTGCTCAGCAGAGGGACAGCCTGTGATCCGCATGTTATCAGGAAGCCTTGCTAACAGAAGTAACCAACATATGACATTCTTTAAGGAAATTGCAAAAACCTGCCACGGTATAAGAGTTAAAAGTTTACAACAGCTAAGTCAATAGTGGATGTAGAAAATATGCAATACCTAATGTCCCCTGTGGTGGCGCTGCAGGGAAATGAAACACTTGCTGCTGTTTTTTAGCAGAGGGGCTGCCTGTGATCAACATATAAACTGTAAGCCATACTAACAAAAGGCTATTGCCCAAAGCAAGTAGTCCCTTTAAATATTTAAAGACGGGTTTGGTGAGTCCATTATAGCCTATGGAGGGGCCAAGGGGGATGAGTGAGCAGAAAGAGGACAGAGCCAGCCCTTGCAGTTTGGAGACTGTGTCCAGACCAGAAAAAAACAGCAGATTCACAGGTCACACTGCTCAGTGTGTCAAGCTATGTGTCTCCTCTCCCTGCGCCCTGATCCCCCTCAAGCTCTCCCCTCTCCATAGACCATAATGGACATAGATAAGTGAGGGGGGAAAGTCTTTTGCTTAATAAAACCTATAACAGAGTTTAGTAAAAATCGCTTGAACTATTGATTTCTGCAAAAATAAAAAAAAAATAAAAGACAATTACACTTTAACCCCTTTATTTCTTTTTATAAAAAGACCTGCCAGGGACTACTATTTTTTTTTTTTTAGTTTTATTTCTAAGTTCCAATACTGATCTGGATAATCAGTGAATATAACGTATCTGAAGTTGACCTAGTGAAAACAAGAAATGGACCTTTTTTGGCAGAGTTACTCTTTAAATATTGCTTTGACAGTCAATTTATATAAAAGGTTCCCAAATTTCACTTATCAAGGTAAATAAATTGTTGCCAGGACAGAGATAAGCCGACCAATGACGGCCGTGTCAGCACTTGAACAGTTACTGTCCAATCGAGTTAGTGGCGCCTCGTGGGTATCCGTGTGCTCAGCTGGTAATACCTGGCAGCCGCACAATGAACAGATGGGAAGCCAAGTGGACTATGTAAGTGACTCGGGATGAAATCAACACAAAACACAGAAACTGCAGCAATTCTTCTTCAGATTGTAGAGAAATGTCCTTTACCGAGACAATAAAAACTATAAAACTGCTAATTTAAAGAGCAATAAAGGTTCCTGCAGGACGTCCCACTGTTATATCAATAATTAAATGTATGTAATATAAACTACAGATAAACATATAAATCCACAAATATTTGCATATTATGAATTTACTTGCAGAATTATAGAAGAAATGAATATGTTCACTGGGACGGTACTTTAGTAGTTATATTCTAGTATATAGGAGCAGTATTATAGTAGTAGGTGTTGATTTTTAATATAGGCCTAGCGGCATTAGTATCAGCCATAGATGGGATGTGCAGCCGTTCCATTCTCTCCAGTTCGTGTTTTACAGTTCTCCCTCTCTGAACAGCTCGCACTCCTTTATAAGCAAATTAGCAGGATATGCCTGTGCTCACATGTCTGGACCCTATGTCTCCCCATTCTGTGAGAGCAGCAATGGTAAGTGTAATACCATATCCATGCTTGTGTCGTTTGGGGGCAGCCTTCCCCGCCGGTGGTGCTGGCTGGGTTTTGGTGGGGCTTTTTGGGTCTGGTCCTGTGACATTGGGGTTGCAGGGCCGTTCCATGGCCTCCCTTCCCTGCATGTGCACGCTTTGCGGTGTTGGCGGTCGCTGACCGACACGGTGTGGAGTTAGCGTAGGGACCCGTGTGGACCAGAGGACCTGCGCGGTGGTACACGGGGCAATATGGCTTGATCAATTCATATACAGACACTCTGGTGTTGATTTTTAATATAGGCCTAGCGGCATTAGTATCAGCCATAGATGGGATGTGCAGCGGTTCCATTCTCTCCAGTTCCCGTGTATTATAATAGTTATATTCCTGTATATAGGGGGCAGTATTATAGTAGTTATATTCTTGTATATAGGAGCAGTATTATAGTAGTTATATTCCTGTATATAGGAGCAGTATTATAGTAGTTATATTCCTGTATATAGGGGCAGTATTATAGTAGTTATATTCTTGTATATAGGGAGCAGTATTATAGTAGTTATATTCTTGTATTTAGGAGCAGTATTATAGTAGGTATATTCTTGTATATAGTAGCAGTATTATAGTAGTTATATTCCTGTATATAGGAGCAGTATTATAGTAGTTATGAAGAGGTAAGAGAAAACAAGTTCTGCACTCACCGGATCCGATGCATTCAGGCAAATCTTTATTGTATTCTTATATATTTATTGTATTCTTATATATTCTTGTATATAGGGGGGCAGTATTATAGTAGTTATATTCTTTCATATAGGAGCAGTATTATAGTAGTTATGTAAAAGTAGAAAAAAGACTGGGGCACTCACCGACCTTTCAAGCTGTAAACTTTATTCAGTGCAATATCAATCCATAGGTGAGGGAGGACAGATGGATTAGCGGATGCTTACACCCCCGGGAAATCAAATCCCAAAAGCGTGATAAATTAATCCGTGATGAGGGTGACTATGACGCAGGCCGCATATTCGACTGGAATCCGAGAAAAAGAAACGCAGCCAAGCCGAGACAAAGAGCAAAGTCTGAACGCTGGACAACAGACTCGGACTCGAGTAAATCGGATGATACACCCCTCCCTTCTCACCCTCCCCGCAAGACATGCTCCTATCAACAACCTGGCCAGAGTGCCCCTTTAGGAGAAGGATCAGGAGAGGTGGAAAGAGGAAGGGGCAGAAATCCAAGAGGATGGAAACGAAAACAAGTCTCATGGAGATAGATGATGAGCTGGGGTGGAATTGCAAGAATATTCTATGTCCTTACTCAGTTAGGGCCTCAATTTTGGCCTCACCGAGGACTTCGCCTGTCCCCAGTTTGAGCTGGATATGCATAAGGCGATTCGAAAAATCAACGTTAAAAAATTATTTTCTGTAAATAAAAATCTTTCACGCAGCAAACCCGTTTTACCCTCCAGATCGGCAAATTGGGTTTTATTGTGGGTAACTACTTCAGCCCTAGCAAGGGTGAAGCGGACAAAATGTTAGCCAAACTTGATTGTACGGATGAGCCTAGGTACACATAGGATATAGGGGAACCCGAAAGGTTTATGGGAGGAAAAAAATCCTCTTTTTCCCCTCAGGTAACTCCAGGCGGTGCCAAAAATCAATTCCATAAGGCAGTTATGGCTGATGTCGAAGCACTATCTTATCCTATAGCTACACCCAATTTGACATATAGAGAAAAAAGAGCACTAGCCTGGTTAAAGAATCGCCCCGATCTCACAGTGCGCAGAGCAGATAAGGGCGGAGCTACCGTAGTTCTATCTACTAAGCAATACAATGAAGAGGCAGAGAGGCAGTTAGGGAACACTACTGTCTACACTAAACTCACCAAAGACCCCACAAGTAGAATTAGTGAAGCGTTACGCACATTGCTTAAAGGGAACCATTCACCCCGTGGCCCCCGGCAGAAACTGACATACAGTGACATAAAGGTCAATATACTTACCACATCGGTCCCGGTCCCATCCCGGATCTCGTTGTTGACACGGAGAAATCGCCGATTCTTCTTCTCCTGCCCATTATGGTAATGAGCTGAGATGAGTCCAACGTCCATAGGAAACGACGGACGAGTCCAACTTATTCATGAGGTCCTCTTCTCGTCGCCGCCCATCCACGCCTCCTGGAACTTGATTGACGTTTTCAGTCTTCTGACGAATTCCCGCCGTTGCGATGGTCTCATCACCTCTCTGCGCCTGCGCGGTAAACAGGATACGTGTTCGAGGCAATCGGCGCACGCGCAGGAAACAGTGAAGCTGCGGAGCGGCTTCAATTATGAACTGCGCATGCGCCGAAAACGACTGTCACGGCGCCTGCGCGGGATCCAGCGAGAAGAAAGAAGACGAGGAGGAAGAGGACCCGGCGTCAATCAAGTGTCGGAGGCGGGGAGAAGGCTGGACTTTGGACCCGGCGGCGCTCATTACCACAATGGGCGCGAGAAGAAGAATCACCGATTTCTCCGTGTCAACAACGGGATTCGGGACGGGACCGGGAGCGATGTGGTAAGTATATTGACCTTTATGTCACTGTATGTCAGTTTCTGCCTGGGGCCAGGGGGTGAATGATTCCCTTTAACAAACACACAGCCACAGGGGCTATACATGTTTCCCTAGCAGATAAATTGTTCCCGGTCAATCCACATAGACCCAAGTGGTATTTGTTGCCCAAGATACATAAGTCACTGAGCCGGCCGCCAGGTCTTCCCATTGTCTCGGCGGTTGGCTCGGTGACTGAGGGCTTATCGCAATTTCTAGATTGGTCTCTACGCCCCCTACTTAACAGTGCCCCCACCTACCTGAAGGACACCACTGATTTTCTTAAAGCACTCGCGGAATTCAATTGGAGCAATTCCTTTTCCCTTGCAACTGTGGACGTGGAGATTCCTTTTCCCTTGGACATGTGGGATGCGGGTGTGGGGGCTGTTGACCGCGTCCTCAGTCGCACCGACAAGCCACCTAGTTTCCGTAATTTTGTTAGAGAGGCTCTTCATTTCATTCTATCTAACAACGCTTTCACCTTCAATGGCCAGTGGTACGTGCAGGAGATCGAGACGGCAATGGGCACGCTGGTCTCCTGCACGTACGCTAATCTCTTTCTCACAGAAGTAGAAAACAGAGTCATCTTTTCTGCCAATAATCCCTTTATCATCCATATTAAACTCTTATTGAGGTACATAGACGACCTCTTTATCATCTGGGAGGGACCTGAAACCACGTTTCAGGATTTTGCGGGCTATCCCAATGATTCAAACGGTTCTAACATGATTTTTACGTACAAATTTGATGGGCAGAGTATAGAATTTCTTGATGTCTGGGTCGAGGCGAGAGAAGGGTCACTACATACTTCTGTGTATCGAATCCACCTCCAGTTATTCTCTGCTACACTATCACAGCTCACATCCAGCTACGGTACGCGATGCCATCCCCTTTGGCCAAATGACCAGAAGAATCAACTCCTCCTACGACAGCTTCTGCAAACAAGCTAAGTCTTTAGAATCTAGGCTTTATAAGAGAGGATATCCAGAGAGAATAGTAACAGAGAGTGTAGATAGAGCGGCCAACCTAGATAGAAATACTCTTCTATATCACACACGCAAAGACACGGGTCCAGAAAGGTTTTCTTTCGTATTTCAGAATACTCCACTGAACAGTATTATTTCATCTGCTATGAGAAAGAATTGGAGGTTATTAGAAGCAGATTCTGACCTGAATCCTAAGGTTTCCAATCCCCCAGTGATTACTTTTAGAAAAAACAAAACTATAGGTGATGTGCTTAATATGGCTCAGAATGACAAACCCCGAGAAGCAAATTGGCTTAGACAGGCCTTACCTGCAGGTAACAAGAAGTGTAGGCAGTGTGGATACTGCCGCTTCCTGCACGATAAGCCTTATGTTAAGCTCAATGGTACGGATATTACAGTTACTGATTTTATCACATGCCAAAGCACTTTTGTAGTTTATGTTATTTTTTGTCCGTGCATGTTCTTTTATGTTGGCAAAACTAAAAGGAAGATGTGGATGCGTTATAAAGAACATATGTACTCTACCAGAACTGGCAAAGGTGTACCGCGTTTAATTGAACATATACGAACAGTACATAAAGGAGACACTAATTGCGTTAAGTTTATGGGTCTTGAAAGGGTTAAAGACCCTACAGATATCAGCGACTGCCACAGAAGCCTATTGTCCAGAGAGGTCCATTGGATCTCAAAGCTTAATGCTGTCGGTCCGCTTGGACTCAACGAGCGTAACGATTATAATAACTGCCTATGATTTTGTGTTTTTATTACCATTTATGTCGCTGGTTACTGTTTTTATATGTTGGTGAATGGTATTTAAACACTCCCCTCCCTGAGGTCAGGTGATTCCCCGGCAGGAAGAAGCGCTGAGTGGGCGTGAAACGTCGTCCCGGGGGTGTAAGCCCCCGCTAATCCATCTGTCCTCCCTCACCTATGGATT
The DNA here is from genome assembly GCF_027789765.1 of Dendropsophus ebraccatus. Taxonomy (NCBI): domain Eukaryota; kingdom Metazoa; phylum Chordata; class Amphibia; order Anura; family Hylidae; genus Dendropsophus; species Dendropsophus ebraccatus. The sequence goes on along the minus strand of NC_091462.1, from coordinate 15,083,353 downwards.
GATATCGCACTGAATAAAGTTTACAGCTTGGAAGCTCGGTGAGTGCCCCAGTCTTTTTTCTACTTTACATTGCATACGCTATCCTGTTTTTCTGGGAGCATCCCTTGTACAAGCATATGCAGGTCTGAATCCTGTCAGCAAGTCCCACATTACTATATTCACCGTCAGTGCCGACCGCAATCTACCACTGTATTATAGTAGTTATATTCTTGTATATAGGAGCAGTATTACAGTAGTTATATTCTTGTATATAGGAGCAGTATTATAGTAGTTATATTCTTGTATATAGGAGCAGTATTATAGTAGTTATATTCTTGTATATAGGAGCAGTATTATAGTAGTTATATTCTTGTATATAGGAGCAGTATTATAATAGTTATATTCTTGTATATAGGAGCAGTATTATAGTAGTTATATTCTTGTATATAGGAGTGTAACGCCTGGAGTAGTGGATCCACTGGACCGTCACCAGCGATGGCACTAACCTCACCAGGGAGCGGAGTCTAAGGGGCCGCTGGTTTTCACCAGAGCCCGCCGCAAGGCGGGATGGACTTGCTGCGGCAGGCGACCCCCAGGTCGCTACCCCTAGCTTGGTTGCTAGTGACGGCAGGCGAGGAGTGGCAGGAGCAGTAGGCAGGAGATGGTGCTGGCAGAGGTCTGTAGGCGTAACCGCAGGTGACAGGCTGAACACAGGAGCAATGAAGTGACAGGGGAGCAGGAACCAGGAACAAGGACTAGGGACCAGGTAGCGGATAGGTATCAGGAACAAGGACTTGGGACCAGGTAGCGGATAGGAAACAGGAACAACAGGGGGCTGGGCCAAACGCTATGGGAAGCATGTAGAGGCTCCAACACAAGGGACAGGGCATGCTGGGATTTATAGGGAGTGATAGGTGCAATTAACCAATTAAGGGCGGACTGGCCCTTTAAATCTGAGACAGCCGGCGCGCGCGCGCCCTAGGAGGCGGGGACGCGCGCGCCGCCCGGCACAGACGGAGATAGGAGCGGAGGAGAGGTGAGGTGCCCCCAGGGGCCGAACTAGCAGCAGCGCCGGGTCCCTGCACAAGGACCCCGGCGGCTGCATGGGGCAGGAGGAGGTCGCGGCGGTGGCCCGGAACACGGGACGCCGCCGCGGCCGTGACAAGGAGCAGTATTATAGTAGTTATATTCTTGTATATAGGAGCAGTATTATAGTAGATATATTCCTGTATATAGGGGGCAGTATTATAGTACTTATATTCTTGTATATAGGAGCAGTATTATAGTAGTTATAGTCTTGTATATTGGAGCAGTATTATAGTAGTTATATTCTTGTATATAGGAGCAGTATTATAGTAGTTATATTCCTGTATATAGGAGCAGTATTATAGTAGTTATATTCCTGTATATAGGGGCAGTATTATAGTAGTTATATTCTTGTATATAGGGGGCAGTATTATAGTAGTTATATTCTTGTATATAGGAGGCAGTATTATAGTAGATACAGTATATTTCTGTATATAGGGGGCAGTATTATAGTAGTTATATTCTTGTATATAGGAGCAGTATTATAGTACAGTAGTTATAGTCTTGTATATAGGAGCAGTATTATAGTAGTTATATTCTTGTATATAGGAGCAGTATTATAGTAGTTATATTCTTGTATATAGGGGCAGTATTATAGTAGTTATATTCTTGTATATAGGGGGCAGTATTATAGTAGTTATTTTCTAGTATATAGGAGCAGTATTATAGTAGATATATTCCTGTATATAGGAGCAATATTAAAGTAGTTATATTACTGTATATAGGGGGTAGTATTATAGTAGTTATATTCCTGTATATAGGAGCAGTATTATAGTAGTTATGCGGTTCAGGGAAGAAAAAGAGTGCTGCACATCACACCTATGGCTGATACTAGTGCCCCTAGGCTAAATAAAAAACACATCAGAATTTTGTGTATGAATTGATAAAGCCATACTGCCCCATGTACCATCATGCAGGTATCTGATACACATGGGTCCCTACACTAAGTCCACACAGTGCCAGTCATTCACATACAGAATTCTGATGTTGTTAATGCAGCCGAGAGGTACTAGTATCAGCCATAGGTGCGAGGTGCAGCACTCTTTTTCTTCCCTGAACCGTATTTTGTTTCTCTCTTTTCTCCGTGTTTTGCACTCCTCCTGGTGAGACCCACATAACCGCAATTAGCAGGAGACACCTGAGTGCTCATGGTTTTAATCCCTCCTGTCTGTCCCATTCTATCTTTGATAGCTATGGTGAGTGCAATACCTCATCCAGACTTGTGCTGTTTGGGGGCAGCTTCCTCCGCCGGTGGTGCTGGCTGGGTTTTGGTGTGGCATTTTTGGGTCTGGTCCTGTGGCATGGGGGTTGCAGGGCCGTTCCATGGCCTCCCTTCCCTGACTGTGCACGCCTGCGGGGGTGGTGGTCACTGACCGGCACAGTGTGGACTAAGTGTAGGGACCCATGTGTATCAGATACCTGCACGCGGTACATGGGGCAGTGTGGCTTGATCAATTCACATGCAGAATTCTGATGTTTTTTTATGCAGCCGAGAGGTACTAGTATCAGCCATAGGTGTGAGGTGCAGCACTCTTTCTTCCCTGAACCGTATTATAGTAGTTATATTCTTGTATATAGGAGCAGTATAATAGTAGTTATATTCTTGTATATAGGAGCAGTATTATAGTAGTTATATTCTTGTATATAGGAGCAGTATTATAGTAGTTATATTCTTGTATATAGGAGCAGTATTATAGTAGTTATATTCTTGTATATAGGAGCAGTATTATAGTAGTTATATTCTTGTATATAGGAGCAGTATTATAGTAGTTATATTCTTGTATATAGGAGCAGTATTATAGTAGTTATATTCTTGTATATAGGAGCAGTATTATAGTAGTTATATTCTTGTATATAGGAGCAGTATTATAGTAGTTATATTCTTGTATATAGGAGCAGTATTATAGTAGCTTTGGTCTATACTGTTGCATTCACACTTACTTTCCTTTTCTTCCATATACAACTAGATAGATATTCATCTACTTCTGCACCTTCAGCTTTTAGGATTTTCCAGTACTTTTATTTTTGAGGTTTGAGGATTTCTGGCAATTCACCATCAGCCACTCATCACTTCAGAGACACAAGAAGTCATTTATTGCTATTCAGTCCTTCTATCTTTGAAGAAATCTTGAAATACAATAATTTTTTCCTCCATAAAATATAAACCCAGAGGATGGGGAGAACATGTTTGAGAATCTTTTCATGTGGGCCGAGCTTCAGCTTCTGAGTATTATTCGGGATTTTGTTTTTCACTGATGATCACATCTCTGCTGGGAGTTACTGTACTTTGTGAGTGTAAAAGGAAAAGCAAACTAAACATATCCACAATGTAACCAGCGTCTTGTAAACTGTAAACTCCTGGGACCAGTATACACTATGTATTGCTAAGGAGCGCCTGACGCCATGAATTACCATATTAATAGTGGCGTTATAATGCTCACATTTCATGCTTTCATGTGTCCCTGAATTCTTAATGTTTTACCTTTTCATTGGTGATGGAGTTTTATGCAGATTAAACGGCAGAGAAATATTCTGTGGTTTCAGAGCACTAAACCCTCAGGATGTCTCTGCCTTTGCAGTCTTAAACTACCCAAGTTTTTATGTTAAACTTTATTTTTATGAATTTTGTCTTCTTTCTAATTTTTCACTTTACTCTCTATACTTTAAGATAATCCTAAAATCTTGCAGTTTTCATTCTCACCACTAAGCCCAAAACTAAGCTGAGACTTCCTGTTCTGTCTGTGATGATAAGGAGGAGTCTCCACTTCCGCTTTTTACACGTCTTGAGAATATAACTTCGGAGATGAGAGATGCAAGTTCTAAGGGCCAAGTACATGGGCCAATTAACCGCAAGGAGTGTTGCTAGGAATCCACATACAGCCAATAATCAGCCCCTGTCAAAGTGTTGGCGATTAGCCGAGGAGCGGGAAGACGCCTGCCCCCTCGGCCCCTGACTGGCTGAGCAGGCCTGGAACATCCCATTCCAGGTCTTATCTCTAACTAGGAAACGGCCATGGACTGGAGCTGTGGTATACAGGCAGGAACTGTCATTAAACAAACAGAGATATATCAAAAGTTTTGATTGGTGGGGATGTCACTGCTGAGACCCCTACAGATCAGGAGAACAAGTTGGGAGAAGTGCCCAGTAGCCTTACAGCAATCTCCATCCAGGCAGCTCTATTATACAGTAAGCCTATTGTGCCACCCGGAAAGAGATCATTGACAGCTGCCGCCTTTTGCTCCTTAATTATTATCCTGATTGGTGGGGGCTTAGCAGTGAGACCCCCATCGATCAAAACTTTTAACTTCCCCCTATGACATGTCAAAAGTTTTTTGATGACAGATACTCTTTATTTAAAGAGGCTAAACTACAGACTTAAGGTGCGTTTACAAGAAACGATAATTGGCCCGATCGTACGATTAACGATTTTGGAGTATCGATTTTTTTTCATAACGATCAGCATTTAGACGGTAAGATATATGGCACGGAACAGTCGTTTTGCGATCGCTTAAACCTATCTTACACATTGGTTAAATCGGCGAACGACTGTTTACAGGGAACGATTTGCGAATTTTTTGTGAACGACGATTTGAGAACATGTCGAAAGATCAAAATGAACGATTTCTCGTTCGTCGTTTGATCGTTCGCTGCGTTTACACGTACGATTATCATTCGGATTCGATCGTTATCGTGCAAATTCGCAGAAAATCGTTACTTGTAAACGCACCTTTATATTCACTGGCCTAGTATAAGCAAGTGCCGATCTGCTAGATTCACGCTTGTTTACAGAGCTTGTTAGACGGCTCAATAATCATACAGCAAGGGATATATATATATATATATATATATATAAATATATATATATATATATATATACACACATATATATATATATATATATATATATATGTGTGTGTTCTTCTCACTTCTGCCTGCTGTCCGCAACTGGCTCTGGGACCTCAAAGCCAGTCTGTAAAGTGACAGGCTGCTCAGCCAATCTCTGGCTCTGGCTTTGTCCCATCTCGGCCAGTGATTGGCTGAGCGGCCTGTCACTTCGGAGACTGGATCTGAAATTCCAATGGCAGCTGCAGACAGCAAGCAGAAGCGAGAAGAGCACTGAGAGGGTGGACGGGTATGTGAAAAATGTTATTTTATTTTTTCATCAGCTGTTGGCTGCGCATCGCTATTACACGTCTGCCGATGATCGTTCAACATGTTCAAAGACAACCATCAGCTGATGAACGTTTTCTTTATTTCATGGAGTGATGATCGGCTGAATCAACCTAATTGGGCAGATTATTGCTCCCTGTCATAGGGACTTAGGGTACAGAATCCACAGCAGATTTGATGCTGCAGGTATCAATGTAGCTAAATAACGGAACACGGCTTCAAATCTGCTGCGGATCCTGTATGTGTGAACACAGCCTTGAGACAGAAATTATCTTATGTACTTAATTATTTATTACTATGGCCCTGTTCACACTGAGCAAGAACATTGGAATTCCGATGTTCATGCTCAGTGTGAGTGGGGCCAAAGTATAAAATGAATAAAAAGTTTCCTGCTGTGGTACCCAGACTGGGGACATCCTGATCTACACAGATACACCCAGCCTTACTCCATAGACATTTATAGTGCAGCAATTGCACTTCATCCCATTAAAGCGCTCTCCAGGGCTGATGTATAAGAGCTCTTCCCCCAGTATACATCCAAATTAAATGTGAGAACCTCCAACTAAAAAGTAATTGCTCTGAGGCCATGATTCAAAAGGATGAAAAAAATCAATTTTCGTTTCATTTAAAAGGAAAGAAAGTTAAGATCCACAATTGCCTCCCATCTAATACTGAAATCATTGATTGAGCCGCTTTACATTGTAAATAAACACTTGCAGTAACACACAGTGTGGGAAATGTATCAGAAGAGGTGCAAGGGAAATGCTGTACAGTTCCCCATAGCAACCAATCCATCCATCTGTCATTTCTTAGTGCCCTGTATGTACAGAAATATAACTACTATAATATTGCTCCTATGTACAGGAATATACCTACTATAATGTGGATGTAGATGAATCAGCACTCACCCGATGACTTGTATCAGCTCACTTTATTTCATCTGCCAGCAATGGCGGGGAGGGAAAGGTGCAGACGCGCACTGGGACGGCCGTTTCGGGGACACGCCCCCTTTGTCGACCAGGTGACAAAGGGGGCGTGTCCCCGAAACGGCCGTCCCAGTGCGCGTCTGCACCTTTCCCTCCCCGCCATTGCTGGCAGATGAAATAAAGTGAGCTGATACAAGTCATCGGGTGAGTGCTGATTCATCTACATCCACAGTTTACATTACTACTATACCGTCTTGCACCCCCGCACTTCAGCCGAATACCTGCCTAATACTGTGCACGTCCTATATCGCGGACCACTAGACATTGCTGTTACATATAGTGGTGCGGGCCAGCTGTATCTTCCTTTGGCATACCTACTATAATACTGCTCCTATATACAAGAATATAACTACTATAATACTGCTCCTATATACAAGAATATAACTACTATAATACTGCTCCTATATACAAGAATATAACTACTATAATACTGCTCCTATATACAAGAATATAACTACTATAATACTGCTCCTATATACAGGAATATAACTACTATAATACGAACTGGAGAGAATGGAACCGCTGCACATCCCATGCAGTGGCCCATTGGTGGCCACTGACTGGCACGGTGTGGACTTAGTGTAGGGACCCATGTGTATCAGATACCGGCACGAGGTACATGGGGCAGTATGGCTTGATCAATTCATACACAAAATTCTGATGTGTTTTTTATTTTAGCCTAGCGGCACTAGTATCAGCCATAGGTGTGAGGTGCAGCACTCTGTTTCTTCCCTGAACCGCATAACTACTATAATACTGCTCCTATATACAAGAATATAACTACTATAATACTGCTCCTATATACAAGAATATAACTACTATAATACTGCCCTCTATATACAAGAATATAACTACTATAATACTGCTCCTATATACAAGAATCTAACTACTATAATACGACATGGAGAGAAAGGAACGGCTGCACATCCCATCTATGGCTGATACTAATGCCGCTAGGCCTATATTAAAAATCAACACCAGGATGTCTGTATATAATTTGATAAACATGGGTCCCTACACTAAGTCCACACCGTGTCGGTCAGTGACCACCACCCCCGCAGGCGTGCACGAGCAGGGAAGGGGGGCCATGGAACGGCCCTGCAACCCCCATGCCACAGGACCAGACCCAAAAATGCCCGCCCAAAGAACTCCCAGCCAGCACCGCCGGCGGAGGAAGCTACCCCCAAACAGCACAAGTCTGGATAAGGTATTCCGCTCACCATTGCTACTGCAGATAGAATGGGACAAACAGGAGGGATAAAACCATGAGTACCCAGGTGTCTACTGCTGATTGCGGTCATGTGGGCCTTACCAGGAGGAGTGCAAAAACAATTCTGATGTTTTTTATGCAGCCGAGAGGCACTAGTATCAGCCATAGGTGTGAGGTGCAGCGCTCTTTTTCTTCTCTGAACCGTATTTTGTTTCTCTCTTTTCTCCGTGTTTTGCACTCCTTCTGCTGAGACCCACATGACCGCAATTAGCAGGAGACACCTGAGTGCATGTGCTTTTATCCTCCTTTTTGTCCCATTCTATCTGCAGTAGCAATGGTGAGCGCAATATCTTATCCAGACTTGTGCTGTTTGGGGGCGGCTTCCTCCGCCGGCGGTGCTGGCTGGGAGTTTTTTTTTTGGGGGGGGGGGCATTTTGGGGTCTGGTCCTGTGGCATGGGGGTTGCAGGGCCATTCCATGGCCTCCCTTCCCTGACTATGCATGCTTGCAGGGGTGGTGGCCACTGACCGGCACAGTGTGGACTTAGTGTAGGGACCCATGTGTATCAGATACCTGCACGCGGTACATGGGGCAGTGTGGCTTGATCAATTCATACACAAAATTCTGATGTTTTTTATGCAGCTGAGAGGCACTAGTGTCAGCCATAGGTGTGAGGTGCAGTGCTCTTCTTCTTCTCTGAACCATAACTACTATAATACTGCTCCCTATATACAAGAATATAACTACTATAATACTGCTCCTATATACAAGAATATAACTACTATAATACTGCTCCTATATACAAGAATATAACTACTATAATACTGCTTCTATATACAAGAATATAACTTCTATAATACTGCTCCTATATACAAGAATATAACTACTATAATACTGCTCCTATATACAGGAATATAACTACTATAATACTGCTCCTATATACAGGAATATAACTGCTATAATACTGCTCCTATATACAAGAATATAACTACTATAATACTGCTCCTATATACAGGAATCTAACTACTATAATACTGCCCCTATATACAAGAATATAACTACTATAATACTGCTCCTATATACAGGAATATAACTACTATAATACTACTCCTATATACAAGAATATAACTACTATAATACTGCTCCCTATATACAAGAATATAACTACTATAATACTGCCCCCATATACAAGAATATAACTACTATAATACTGCTCCTATATACATAAATATAACTACTATAATACTGCTCCTATATACAAGAATATAACTACTATAATACTGCCCCCATATACAAGAATATAACTACTATAATACTGCTCCTATATACAGGAATATAACTACTATAATACTGCTCCTATATACAGGAATATAACTACTATAATACAGATTTTTATGTACATGACTATAGACCTGAATAGAAAGATTTGTTTTATATTCTCTTCTTATGTATTGACATTTGTAAGACGTCTTGTTTCAAAGGAAATCATCAGATCATTTGCTTTGAACTCCGCGTTCACCACTTATTCCTGATGCAATCTGTGAACATCGATAACAATTAATAGTTTTGATTGATCACAAAGCTTCCTCATCTCTTTTCTCATCTGGAGTCCACTAGAGATGTGAGGCTGCAGGAGAGCGGGAATCCTTCTAGCGGCAATGAGCAGAGATATTGGAAATGTGATAATGATTTCATTATTTCACGATTAAAAACTATGTACAGAGACCTGGACCCTGCGGGCTGCAGGGGGGGCACAACAGACTCCGGCAATATGGAGGCTATTTTTATCATCCCAGGTTCACAATGGTAAGAGTCTATTAGAGAAGAAATAACGGTTCATTAACTTTTATTCATTAGTGCTGATGTTAACATGTGGACTGCCACGTTGAATGATAATCATTGCCTAATAAATCAGTTATGACCCCGGTGATGATCAGCTCCATTTTTAATTCTAAAATAGAAATTTTAGAAAAATCTGTTGCGGGAGGAGAGCATGTAGGTGTCACAGGCATATGGAGCCAGGCTGACTGCATCCCACAGCCGCTGGAGGGTGCAAGGGTCCATAGAGCCAACATGACCATCAAGGTGGTCCTACAGATTCTCAGCTGGGTTCAAGTCTGGAGAATTAGACGGCATGGGTAATAGTTAAAAATTGGACATTATGCACACATCTGGTAGCCCCCTGGATCAATTTGGCACTGAGCTGCTCGGCTATAGCATGGCAGTCAACCCTCAAACCCCTTCATAGCAGATGTTAATCTCTCACATCAATGGTACGTGGTGCTCCTTTCCACATCTCTTATTTGCAGTGCTGTCATTTGTCCACACACAAGACGCTTTCACCACAGCAGCACAGGAACAGTTCCCAAACTGTGCACCCCTTCCCCCTAATAATCATCCTTCTCTGCAAGTCTGATACATTGCGCCTTTTAGCCGTGAAAGCAATGAGAGATATGTATGCAGTCAGCCTACGTGCAAAGATCTCCCAATCGGGTCCAAATTAGTTTAATTTTTTTTTTCACATTTTAACACTGATTTGCACCTGATTGGGAATTCTTTGCACGTTTAAAAATGACACAATGATGAAAAAAATAAAAAAAAATAACTATATTTCATTTCCATCAGGGGAATCAAACCAAAGAAAACAAACTGTTGCTGGTCTCTCGACAGATTATTTACCCCTAGACCACAGCTCCAAGACAGGCTAAGAGGTTCAACTCTATCTGATTGCAGATCAGTTCTCTGTTGGCAGATACTGACTGACTGACAGCTGAGCGAGCAGAAGGCTGAGCAGCATTGATTATCCATGAAGGAGAGGGAGGAGGAAGGCGTGATGTGCTACAGTGCAGCACCAACACTGAGGCACAACTCCTCATTGACTCTTCATTGCAGTAGGAGACCCCAGATTGTGCATAATCTACTCTACGGACAAATAAACAAAAGGCGCCATGCTCATATGGGACTGCCAGCTACAGCACACTGTCAGCACCAGTGGTAGGGCACGGGAGCTGTCAGATTCCCTTTAAATTGCACTCATACCTTAAGACATTTATTAAAAATCTTGAGACATTTGAGAAAAGGATTTTTGACCAAGACAAACTTTACATAGACTGAAGTTTTATCTTATAAAATGATGATGACTCCTCTGTAGAAATCAGTGCTGAGATCAGTCAAGCCGGTATGTAAATGGCCATTGGTATAGACTTCATGTCCTGATATACAATAGACTGTCCTAATATACAATAGACTTCATGTCCTGATATACAATAGACTGTCCTAATATACAATAGACTTCATGTCCTGATATACAATAGACTGCCCTGATATATATTACATCTGGCATCTCATGGTACAGACAGTTATCTATGGTTATTATGTCCTGAACCTTTTTGTAGGTTTTATAGACTGATTCCGTCATTCTTTGTATCGTTGACGCGTCGCCCATTTTATCTTCTGATTATTTTTGGCTACATTTCCGAAAATCAAGGCCCAAGTCGGAATCTAAACAGGTTAAATCTGGGATCCATATAAATGGCACAAACTTTAAGCCCAGCGTACAAAATACGGTATCGAGCCGCTGAACAGATTATCTGTGCTATGCATTAATCTCTAAAACACATATTGGGTTGACTGTGCGTCCTCGCGATTCCCAGCGCTTACTCTCCCCGCCGCCACAGCTCAATCCCTGTATTAAACGGCTGCATAACAAATCTGATTCCCCACGCGCTAAACAGACAAGATACATAACTCTTGTTTGCTCGACACTAAGTCCTGGTAGTCTGACTTGCAAGATGTCAAACGCTCCTTCTCTGTGTTCCGATTGGATTCTCTTTGAACATATGCCCTTTCAAGTGAAATTAATCAATCTCTTTATCACTCCGGCAGCATCTGGAGCCGTAATCATTACCCAACTGCTGAGAAAGGAATGAAACTGCTAATCGCCCTGGGAGACAGGCTTACCGCTCCGAGAAAAAAAAGTTTTTGTGAAGTTCTAATTTGGAGAATTATTCTTTCGAGTTTTCTGTTCAGGATTCCACATCCACTAGGAGGTTCTCACTATAGCAACCGCTCTCTACAGGATGGAAATAAACAAGACCGAGACCTGGAGACCGGAATTTTTTTTTATTCCTGTGTATAAATCGCATGCTGCGTCTAAGTCACCCAGACAGTACCAGCTCCGTGTGTTTTTGGATCCTGACAGATGCTAAAAAAAACTGTAGACACCATTTTAAATATTTATATATATATATATGTATGTAGACTCATTGAGGAAAAAAAAATGAAGGTACCCAGATGGAAATGTCGGATTTCTGTAAAACTTGGCATGTGATTATATCTCAGGCAGATAAGTAAATGATTACAGGTCTCATCCAATATGACACTGGGTATTAAGTTTATAAAAGTGCTTCCCCTGCTGCCCAATAAAAGGCTCTCAGAGGCTACTTTTGGGCAGTGTACCACCTGATTGCTAGACATGACTCTACGACTCTCTTGAAGACATTATGCCCAGTTGACCTGATGATCTTTCAACAAGTTGCCCCCTATCTAGCTGTTCTGTTAGGAACATATGACCAGGGCGAATAGGTAGGGAAGACACGGCAGGGAGCCCTAGTGCTACACCCCCCAACTGCCCCTACCTACTTGCCTATCCGACTAAAGGTGGTTGGTGACAATTTGTCAATGTTCCCTTTCTACGCCAAAGTGCACACTGAGATGAGATGAAATAAGACAAACACCTAAAGTGTCACTGCTGTTTCATTTAAAACATTATTATTATTATTATTATTATTATTATTATCATTATGTTGCAGAAATCAATAGTTCAGACGATTTTAAGAAACTTTGTAATTGGGTTTATTAGGCAAATATGCCATTATCTGCATTCAAAAAGACTTTCCCCAGGTCCCCCCCCCCCCCTTCTCTCTCATCCACTGCTCATTATCAGGAAATCTCAGCTCTTTTACATCAGTCGGGCCCTGTCCAATCTATAGAGAGGGGAGGGGGAAGGAGGGGGGGGGGGGGAGATGAGTCTCCCTCCACTCCTCCCCTCTCCATAGAGAACAATAAAGACAGGGGGGAGAGCTTCAAACTGCTTTTTCATGATAAAAATGTATTTTTTAGCTAAAAAACCCAATTACAAAGTTTCTTAAAATCGCCTGTACTATTGATTTCGGCAAAAAAAAATTTAAACGACAGTGACACTTTAAGAATTGTCATACTGAAATGGCTCAGGAAGCCAAGTGGGCAAATCCAGTACCAAATCAATAAAGACATGGGAAGTCAGAGAAGGGCAAGGCAGAAGTCAGGAGATTCAAGGCAGCAATTCAGGTAAATGGCAGAGGGCCAGAGGTATTCTTTTGGAAAGTCCAAGGCATGATTGGACCAGTTCTCTGACATCCAGGCCACACAGATCACAGACTGCTAGGAAGGAAGGAAGGAATACAAGTGGGGGCTATAAAGGCACGGGACGCTGCTAGGGAAGAACTGCAGGAGTGCTCACCCTGCCGGCCCCAGGACGTGGTGAGCGGTGCGGGATGGGACTGGGCGGCTATGACACATGGGCAGCTGGAGGAGGTGCAGGTGTGTTAACCCCACCGGGATGGGGTGAGCATGGCTATGACACATGGGCAGCTGGAGGAGGTGCAGGAACGTTCACCCCCCCCCCCCCCGGGAATGGGACGGGGTGAGTGCTACTGCATGGGATCGGGCAGCGGGGTGAGCTGCAGATAAGGCGCGCTCACCCCGCTGCATGGGACATGGTGTGTATCAGGATCGGGCAGCACGGAGGGAGACAGAGGAACATTGCAACCACAGGGAGGGAGAGGCACTGATTCATTTACGTCCATTCTAATTCTATACTTCTTCATGCGCCCCCTGCCGGAAGCTACACTTTAGACGTGGCGTCACGTTTCAGAGGAAGTGAGCCTGCTTGATGTACTAAATTGAGGGAAATAGCACTGTATGTGCATTTCCCATAATTAATGTATATTTGGGATTTGTCTAACTTTCCCTATGTAATGCCATATTAAAAAATACATTTTGCCCGGAGTTACCCTTTAATCCGAGAAATTGTCCCCTTAGCCAATCACTACAATCAGTAATTGTGTTGAGACTGAGATTAGAAAATACTGAGCAGCGGCACTGGGAACTGCCAGAGTGCTTGCAGCAGGGGATCAGGGGAGGTGAGTATACAGAGAAGGCATCTGGTATTTAGTTATTCAGCTGGCCAGACAACCTTTAAACAAAAAAAACTTTGACTCTGGACAATCCCTTTAAGCGAGGCAGTAACATAAGCTGAGGGTGAGTTCCCAAATGGGTTGTGGTGTTGTACCGTTATTGAACGGGTTTTTCACATTCTGCAGATGAATATAGGATGGCATATACCTTTATGCGACATAGTCAGCTCTGCTACATCTGCAGGTGTGTGATATATTTATCCAGGATTGGATTCTCATAACAGTCTAAGGGCCGGCACATAGTAATTCTATCTCGGTAAAACACAAGAACAATTCGCTCGGCTCTTCTGTGATATTGATTACAGGAAATTACTTTGATATTTAACAGCGAAGAACAAAAGCGAGACAAAACACAAGTTATATCTGTGATTGAGTCAGAGAGTCTGAGCTGAACATTAGGTTGGCCGAGGACGAGATGACTGAGTACGCACAGTCCATGATTATCCCTGCCACTTTACATTACGTACAATCATCAGATCAAGTGTGAGGCGCCAAGCTGCTAGTGTATCTAAGCTTAGGCTGTGTGATGCCTGCAGTCGATTCAATGTATCTAAGTCAATCACCTGTAATTCTTTGCAACTAAATTCTAGGGTACTGTGTTAATGCAGTTATTGGCCAAGCAAATTATGTGGGATATTGACTGTTGAACCAATGTATCTCAACCATGTGTAGTGTAGTTCTGTGCTTATTTAGGATTGGGGTACGAGTATGCCAGTCTTGATAAATGTCCCCCAATATATCTAAATACACTGAGTCCATTCTGCTTAGCCAACATAGTTAAATCCTGTGTGATCCAGTGTGTATCTAAGCCTATTGAGTACTGCTGAACCAGTGTATCCCTGTTATGTGTGATAAACCATGGTATACAGCACATGTGTGGTATCTAAGCCTATTATATATGACATCATCCTGCTGAGCCTGTGTGTCTTTTAGTCTTTTACGTTCAATACAGTGCATTTAAGCCGCTGTATCTAATGCTGGGTTTACACGTAGTGATAATTCGCCCGATCGTACGATTAACGATTTGGAAGTAACTATTTTTTTTTTATAATCATCAGCGTTTAGACGGAACGATATTTTGTACGGAAAAATCGTTTTGTGGTCGCTTAAGCCTATCTCGCACATAGGTTAAATCGGTGAACGACTGTTTACACGGAACGATCTGCAAATTTTTTGCGAACTACCAACGACGATTTGAAAACATGTTCAAAGATCAAAATGAACGATTTCTCGCTCGTCGCTTGATCGTTCGCTGCGTTTACAAGTACGATTATCGTTCGAATTCGAACGTTATCATGAAAATTCGCACGATAATCGTTCTGTGTAAACGCAGCATTAGGCTATTGTGTGATAACTAAGTATGATAATGATAAATCAGTTTATCTAAACCTATCACATATCACATGGTGCTGCTGAATCTGTATGTCTAAGCACGTCATGTGTAATACAGTGCTGTTGAGTAACTGTGTATCTAATTCATATAGGTTAGTGTATCTAAGTCTAATAAGTCAATGTACAAGTCTGTGTATCTAAGCTTACCATGTGTGACATGGTGCTGCTCAGCTAGTGTATCTAAGGCTACCAGTTGTAAGTCAAAGTGTAATAAGTCAATGTATCTAAGCCAATCATGTACAATACATTGCCACTAGAGATGAGCGAACCTGGAGCATGCTCGAGTCAATCCGAACCCGAACTTTCGGCATTTGATTAGCGGTGGCTGCTGAAGTTGGATAAAGCCCTAAGGCTATGTGGAAATCATGGATATAGTCATTGGCTGCATCCATGTTTTCCAGACAACCTTAAAACTTTATCCAGCCCCAGCTAATCAAATACCGAACGTTCGGGTTCGGATCGACTCGAACCCGAATCCGGTTTGCTCATCTCTAATTGCCACCAATGTAATCAAGCCTACTGTATGTCCTACCGTGCTGCTCAACCAGTGTATCTAAGCCCATAGGGGGAGATTTATCAAACAGGTGTAGGCTGATGATCTTTCCGGCCGCAGAGTTCTGATGCGGACCATCAGCGCGCGCCTGCATCAGAACTTCCCATAGTGCACAATGTAACAAGCGGCCGGAGCCGCTCGCTTCATTGTGTGAACTGACAGGGTTTCCTACAGCGGCTATTCACTGAATTGCGGCCGCAGAAAACGGACATGTCAGTTCTTTGCGGCGCCGCACAGGATTTCGGGCGGAGCGTATACCATGTGTGTACGCTCCGGCCAGGATCCCATAGCAGAATAGGCTATGTTCCACTCCGCACAAAGTACGGCCGTTGTTGCCGATGGCAACAACGGACGTGCTTTTACGTAGTGTGAACAAAGTTGTAAAGTAGAATTGTCTTATTTGCCCCTAACAACCAATGAGATTCCACTTTTCTTTCCTCACAGATTTTTTGAAATATAAAAGGTGGAATCTGATTGGTTGCTAGGGGCAACTAAGACAATTTTACTTTACACCAGTTTGATAAATCTCCCCCCTAGTGTTTTATTCTTTTTGCCATATGTCACCTTAAGGCAGTGTATCTAAGCCGTATATGTACAGTGGGGAAAAAAAGTATTTAGTCAGTCACCAATAGTGCAAGTTCCACCACTTAAAAAGATGAGAGGCGTCTGTAATTGACACCATAGGTAGACCTCAACTATGGGAGACAAAATGAGAAAACCAATCCAGAAAATCACATTGTCTGATTTTGTAAGAATTTATTTGCAAATTATGGTGGAAAATAAGTATTTGGTCAGTAACAAAATTTCATCTCAATCCTTTGTTCTATCTCCTTTGTTGGCAATGACAGAGGTCAAACGTTTTCTGTAAGTATTCACAAGGTTGGCACACACTGTTGTTGGTATGTTGGCCCATTCCTCCATGCAGATCTCCTCTAGAGCAGTGATGTTTTGGGGCTGTCGCTTGGCAACACGGACTTTCAACTCCCTCCAAAGGTTTTCTATAGGGTTGAGATCTGGAGACTGGCTAGGCCACTCCAGGACCTTGAAATGCTTCTTACCAAGCCACTCCTTGGTTGCCCTGGCGGTGTGCTTTGGATCATTGTCATGTTGAAAGACCCAGCCACGGTTCATCTTCAATGCCCTTGCTGATGGAAGGAGGTTTGCACTCAAAATCTCACGATACATGGCCCCATTCATTCTTTCATGTACCCGGATCAGTCGTCCTGGCCCCTTTGCAGAGAAACAGCCCCAAAGCATGATGTTTCCACCCCCATACTTTACAGTAGGTATGGTGTTTGATGGATGCAACTCAGTATTCTTTTTCCTCCAAACACGACAAGTTATGTTTCTACCAAACAGTTCCACTTTGGTTTCATCAGACCATAGGACATTCTCCCAATACTCTTCTGGATCATCCAAATGCTCTCTAGCAAACTTCAGACGGGCCCGGACATGTACTGGCTTAAGCAGTGGGACACGTCTGGCACTGCAGGATCTGAGGCCCTGGCGGTGTATTGTGTTACTGATGGTAGGCTTTGTTACATTGGTCCCAGCTCTCTGCAGTTCATTCACTAGGTCCCCCCGCGTGGTTCTGGGATTTTTGCTCACCGTTCTTGTGATCATTTTGACCCCACGGGGTGAGATTTTGCGTGGAGCCCCAGATCGAGGGAGATTATCAGTGATCTTGTATGTCTTCCATTTTCTAATTATTGCTCCCACAGTTGATTTCTTCACTCCAAGCTGGTTGCCTATTGCAGATTCAGTCTTCCCAGCCTGGTGCAGGGCTACAATTTTGTTTCTGGTGTCCTTTGACAGCTCTTTGGTCTTCACCATAGTGGAGTTTGGAGTCTAACTGTTTGAGGGTGTGCACAGGTGTCTTTTTAAACTGATAAGTTTAAACAGGTGCCATTACTACAGGTAATGAGTGGAGGAAAGAGGAGACTCTTAAAGAAGAAGTTACAGGTCTGTGAGAGTCAGAAATCTTCATTGTTTGCAGGTGACCAAATACTTATTTTACACCATAATTTGCAAATAAATTCTTACAAAATCAGACAATGTGATTTTCGGGATTTGTTTTCTTATTTTGTCTCTCATAGTTGAGGTCTACAGACGCCTCTCATCTTTTTAAGCGGGAGAACTTGCACTATTGGTGACTGACTAAATACTTTTTTTTCCCACTGTACATAAGAAAATCTGTGTTGCCGGTAGCAACCAATCACAGCATAGCTTTCACTTTGTATTCTGCTGTTCAAAAATAAAAGCTAAGGTCTGATTGGTTGCTATGGAAGCATAGACAGTTTTTAGAAATATACTTCACTGTATCTAAGCCTAAGTGTGAATCATTTTATGGTGCCACTGTTCTCAGCCTTTCTAATGTGATACAGAGCCAGTGTATCTAAGCCTACCATTTGTAATACAGTGCTGCTCAAGGGACAGGACCCAAAAAATTGGGCCTTCTCTATGGACCTCAACTGCATGGTCATAGCCCACTTGGGGGACCCCCCATCTGTTGTAAAGCTACAATTCCCATGTAAACTAATGGTTTGGCTGTCCACACATGATGGGAACTGTAGTTCTGCAAAGCTGGAAGGCTGCAAGTTGACACCCCTGTCTATATAGTTACATATGCCCAGGTATTTGGTCAGAGACCCATGCAGCCCTACTTCCCCTATGATGACATGGCTATATATATTATATATATATATCATAACACCCCAAATCCTAGGGGCACACACACATGTCCGGTCACCTGTGTTGATGCCTAATGGCGCAGGATAGGGCTCTCCGCCATGATGAATTGTCTGTCTGATCTTAATTAAGACCCGTTCTGGGTCCCAACACTTTGCCAGCGCGGAGCAGAGCGTGCAGGCATGAATGAATTGTAGCCGTACACTCTAATAGAGAAATTTGGCCGCCTATAAAATTGCTGGGACATTGACAAATGAGCCTCAGCTTACAAAATAAGGAGCCACGCGCCGCCGGGAACATTTTTGGAAGGCAGGCTGTATCCTGACACATTTACAAGAGGCTTCATACCTTCATATTCCCCAGGATGATAAAGTATGGGCTGAATAATTCTGCTCCAGCCCAATATCACGGGAATGGGCTTCCTGCAAACTCTCCTGCAAGCTTTTGTCTCTCTCCGCTTCCTATTATCTAACCTAAAATTAACATGTCAGACAAGTAAACAGGCCCCAACACATAGCAAGCCGTGTGGTCACTTCTGTCTGGAATGATCTGCAAATCCATCCAATGCCAACTTACAAGGGTCAGACTTTTTTTTTTATAAAATTTTTTAGCAATTTTGTTTGGTTGGACCAACCTTACCCTTGCTTCATTTCATTGGTGGGCAGTGTCACCAAGGCGGGGCTTCACAGCAGTTGGGCCCCATGTCTTTGCTGGGGAGAGAGCCCAACTGCCGCGGAGCTCCGCCTAGGTGACACTGCGTACCAATGAAATTGCTTTTATACAGGTATATATCAAATGCACAATCTAAGCGTGTGGATGGTGCGAAGAACCGCACATAGAGTAAGGAGGGTGACCATATCACTTTAACCCAGGGATATTTCCATCTCAACTAATAAAATTATATTGTAGGACTCGTCACATTAAATATTTTTGCCAATACTGTAATTTAGCAAACTTGTCTCCTACTCCTGATATCCTGATATGCTGCTCTTTCCCTTCCATTGTTGATAGCTTGTTGTCTAGGTTACCAACCACCACTCTGCTCTAAAAGCAGTAGCCTGGCTGGTGTTAATATTTCTCATATATATATATATATATATATATATATATTACACAGTATATTTACACTATGGATAACATTTACTGTGGAGTCTAAAACGTGTGATTTTTTTAAACGTATTTGTGTATTTTTTACCCAGCTGAATAGGACTAAATTAACAAAATATTCATAAATTATTGAATAAAAATAATCACAGAATAAATGAATATTCAAAACAAAATTGCATCTAAAAAATATCCGCCTGTCGAATACTGATTCATAAATAGAACTTGGCACAAAAAATGGGCGCAAAAACATGTATTATTCACAAAATAATAGGCACAGCCCCCTTGATAAATCCCCCCCCCCCCCTATATCTCTACACATCTACATTATAGCTAAAACCTGAAGATGGAAGCCAACACCTTATGATCATTAGTTTCGGCCCGCACAACTTGCTCCCACTCAGAAAAGTCTGGTGGGTGTTGTAGATTTCAGCCAAAGACGCATGGGATTTATTAAGAGATATACTGTACGCCTCTTAAAACCTTTTTCTGACCTTACTCTGGTTAGTTAAAGATTGGTGTGTTTAATGTCGATCTTGATAGATCTGCCTGGTGTTCCTATACTAAGGGACCTACAACTCTTATGTACTATATTGACACGTTTCAGTCAATACCTTCCTAGACGCCTCGTAATGACTTTCAATGGATCATTACTGGCTTAATCAATAGTGGACATAAAAAGCCAGTATCTTCGTATTTTCCATTCTAGAAGAAAATATCCATGTGTGTTGTGTTTATATATATGTTGACGTGAACGTCCATTTTTTTACACCATACTGTAGTGACTAGGGGCAAAAACCTTGAAACCATTATCTACAAGTTGATCTTCATCCTTTTGACGGAGCTCAATTTAAGGGGTCAAGCATAGACCCTCCAATAGGTGGCACTAAAGAGAAAGCGTTTATTTTTTTTATTTGTGGAGAAGCACTAGTTGGCATACTTTTTTGCCCAGAAAGGATTAGGTGACTTTTAAGACACCGTATGGCAGCTTGGTGGTCTTCTCAAGGAGTTACATTACCCCCGATGGAGCTAGGCCTGTTAAGGTACATTAGGTTAACATGGAAGGGGGAGGAGGGCTCAGGACCCATCAATATTAGTAGAAAAATGAGAATATGCCTTGAAAGGTAATCGAGCCTTTACACTGTGGCTCTTAGGGGAATCAGAAATTAGAATTACCCCACACTATGTGGGACTGTAAAAGTGAAAAATTGTGCTGAGCGAACTAACCAAACTATTCAGGTTCGGCAACGGTCTCCAAACCTGATCAGCATATTTGACTTCCAGCGACTATAGCAGTTGGATGCCGCCAGGAGTCAAATGCAAAGTGTTCAGAGAAGATTGCCGAATTAAAAGTTCACTCAACACTTCTGGAAAAGGGTTCGTCCAAGTTCCAAGGACCTTTTTAAAGGGAATCAGTCATCACTTTCATGCTGCCTAAACCACATGTTCATAGGGCAGCCCCCGACAGCCGATTCCTGCCCAGCCCTGCCTTGATTGATACATTTCTCCCAGTTTAGGTATTGGGTGAGATCTATCAATCAAGAATGCCAAGACAGTTAAAAGCCATAGGGGACTAATCCAATGACTTGTGGTTAGTGTTGAGAAAACTTGCCAAACGTTCGGGTTCGGCAACGTTCATCCAAACCTGAATGTTCGGCATTTGACTCCCGGTGTTTGGAGAAGTTGCATGACGCCCTAGCGAGTTCTGAAAAACATGGATACAGCCATAGGCCATAGGCCTAGGGTGGCATCCGACTTCTCCAGTCACCAGGAGCCAAATACTGAGCATACGGGTTTGGAAAAATGTTGTAAAATCATAACTTTCGGCAAGTTCAATCAACTCTATTTGTGGTTCAGGTAGCAGGAAAGCGATGACATGTTCCCTTTAACAACCTTCTTCTTAATAATCTTAAATCTTCCAATGGCCTAAATTGATCTTGAAATGTACTAAAGTTTTCCTTGAAAACAAAGAATTTCCAATTAACTGGTGTGGGCCGGTAATGAAAGATTAATAGAATGCCCCAAGAGCCCCAAACCATCAGAAAGGAGATAGTGACCCACCAGGGGCGATTCCACAGCTGTAAATTGTGTTCATTACATTATCAAAAGAAAACACTTAGCGAAACCCAAACACTGAATGTTCCTATTAATGAACTGATTCCATTCCGCAGTTAATCACGATCTGCAGATAATGGTCCAGCTGAGGATTCTCGCTGTCATAATCTCCTCCTCTACCCACTGATATCAACTACAAAGATGTTCTATCCCAGAATTACAATGTCGGGATCTGTTTGTAACTAAACACAGTGGAGAAGGGCAGCAAACGGCAGGAAATGTGCCCGGATTTCATTAATTTTGCACAACATTAGAAACGTAACACAGTATTAAAGTAACAGATAGATGTACGCCATGTAGAAGATAAAAGAATTACCAAAAAATACACTGAACTAATAAGTTATAAAAAAATTGTTCCTTACAAACATTGCATCATGCAAAAACAAAGGTCTCAAGAGTTTCCATTAGGTGAATGTTAGAGATGAGCACTATGGATTATCCTCAACATTTAATTACCAGAAATTGGAAGCAGCCCAATGGAGTTTGGGAAAACATGGATACAGTCTATGGTCTATGGCTGTATCTAGGTTTCCCAGACTCATTAGAGTTGCACCCAACTTCTTCAGCCACCGTTCTTCAAATGGACGCTGGTTGACCTCAGAGACACCATCACGTGTCTCGACTTCAGTGTATTCTAGGACACTGCCCCCTGGGAAATCAATTATGCAAAAAACACTGCAGAGACACCATCACGTGTCTCGACGTCAGTGAGCTAGCCAGACCTTCCCTCCGGGAAGGAACAACCAGGCCAAAGAATGTCTCCAGTCAAGGAAACCACCCAAGCAAGGTATCCATCCACAGACAGCTGTTTCGGGGTATTTGCCCCTCATCAGTGTAGAGTAGGATTCTGGCTAGTGGGAGCAATGCCAAGTAAGTGCATGCAAACATGTTTTTTTGCATAATTGATTTCCCAGGGGGCAATGTCCTAGATTACACTGACATCGAGACACATGATGGAGTTTTGGTTGATCTCCTTGAGGTCAACCAGCATCCTTTTGCATGCAATTACTAGGCATTGCTCCCACTAGCCAGAATCCTACTCCACACTGATGAGGGGCAAATACCCCAAAACATCTGTCTGTGGATGGATACTTTGCTTGGGTGGTTTCCTTGACTGGAGACATTCCATAGCTTGGTTGTTCCTTCCTGTAGGAAGGTCTGGCTAGTTAACAGATGTCAAGATATGTGTTGGTGTCTCTGCAGTGTTTTTTGCATAACAGTTTTTTAAATGGCAAACGATCGGACTTGATCATGCTTGAGTTGTGCTTGTCTCTTGTGAACATACATTATCCCATTTACACACTCTGGGTACATCCCTCTTCAGCTCATCTACCACAATAGATACAGGTCCGCTTAACAGGCAGCATCCTGAAGCATAATGTTTTCTTTAACTTAATTTTCTAGTTTCAGCTTTGCTGTATAGACTGGGTTAAAGCCAGCAGATATCATTATTATCATAAAATAGAAATTTGACAAATGACAGCTTTAAAGTATTACTGTCAGGATCCGAGCCGCGCGCCCGGCTCCTGACTCTGCCAGAGCGCGCAGCCGGACTCAGGACAAAGCCGCCGGCGATGCGCAGGGCCGGTTGCTGGGGGCGCGACGACAGCGTCCCTAGCAGCCGGCCTGCTGTGATGACGCTGCGACCGGGCGGCGCTTTGAGAGCCGCAGCTGGGCTCATCCTGCCCCAGCTGAGCGGCATGATCATCAAGTGATTGATGGCTGTCTGCTCCAGTCTAAACACTTCCCTGCACTGAGCCTGGAGTTTCAGCTCCAATCAAGGTGGGGGGCTGGAACTCCAGGCTGTATAAGTATTGTTCCCTGTCCTCATTTGAGCGCCTGCAATAGAGCCTAGTATTCCTAGTTTCCTCTTGACCTCGCTTTTCTGCTGACTCTGTTATTCTCGTTTTCCCGACCATTTTGGCTTGTACCTTGACTTTCCCTCGGATCTCGATTTTGGTACCTTGTTGACCGGCTGTTACTGACGCGGACCTCTGACCTCCCCTTTTTGTCTGTACGTCTTGTCCACGGCTCCTAGTTGTCCTCAGTCGTTTAGGGCTGTAGAGGCAAGCAGGTAGGGCCAGTTGGGACGGGTGTCAGTGTCAGGGCGGCACTCGTCTGTTGTCGTTCCAGAGCCCCTTCCTGACATTATCGCAGGCCTTAACCGAAGTCACTCCTGGCGGTTCGGCATGAGTACCGATACTTAGGTCGCCGACCGCCTTGATGAGTTGACTACTCAGCTCAAAGGTGTTGCAGGATTAGTAGCCCAACTGTCTAGTCGTGTGGACAACCTGTCTCAGGCTACTTCATCCTCTCCTGTGACCCTGCCTCCTATGACAGCGCCTGTCCAGGTAGTGAAGCATAAGACTAAGATGATACTGCCCGACCGATTTAGTGGAAATACAGACAAGTTTCGTACCTTTCGGGAATCTTGTTATCTGTATTTTCGTTTTAACCCTTTCGTTTCTGATGCCGAAAGGGTCGCTCTAATCGTTTCCCTCCTTCAGGGTCCTCCCCAGGATTGGGCCTTGGCCCTTCCTGCTGAGGCTCCGGAGTGGAATTCGGTGGACATTTTCTTTTCCTCGCTGGGTCAAATCTATGATGACCCTAATCGGGTTGCAGTAGCGGAATCCCATCTACTGTCTATCCAACAGGGTCGTCGCACCGCGGAAGAATATTGTTCAGAATTCCGCCAGTGGTGCACCCTGACTGGGTGGCAGGATTCCCCATTGAAGACCCTGTTCCGACAGGGTCTTGCGGATTCCATTAAGGATGTGATGGTCAGTCACCCCACTCCTGATTCCCTTAGTGCATATATGACTTTGGCTGTTACCATTGATCGGAGACTGAGGGAAAGGAAACGGGAAAAAATGGGGGTGACCACAGTACAGTCGAGACTCAGTCAGCCTCCTAAACCTCTTCCCAACCTAATAGAGTCGTCTCCTCCTCTTACGATCCCTGACAAACCTATGGTCCTGGGAAGTGCTTCGGCCCGAAGGAAATTCCGCATGGAGCGCTCTCTTTGTCTTTATTGTGGAAAGTCGGGACACTACCTGAAGGACTGTCCAACCAAGCCTCCTCGGAAGTCGGGAAACTCCAGTGCCTGAGTGATAATCCGGAGGGTCACTCAGGCACACAGGTACCTCCCAAACAGTTTGATAATTTTTGTTTACCTGTAACCCTGATTTCAAAGAATGTGGTGTTTTCATGTACTGCTATGGTTGATTCAGGTGCCGCCCTGAGTTTTATTCGTACATCAGTGGTAGAGTCACTAGGTTTAACACTGATACCTCTCTGTGTTCCCTTCACTGTGGCCGGTGTAGATTCCGCCCCCTTGAGGGGCGGAGCAGTGAAATATCGTACCCCTGAAATACTGATGCAGGTTGGGTGTCTTCACCGTGAGAAGATATCATTTTTTGTATGGGATAAACTGGCCGCAGACGTTATATTGGGATTACCGTGGTTACGTCAACATAATCCGGTATTTGACTGGAGGTCCACAGAGCTGGTTCGGTGGGGTAGCTCCTGTGACTCCCATCTGTTGCAGGTAAACCCGACAATGTGTACTGTGAATGATCTTCCTGGTATTCCTGACTATATTGCAGATTTTTCTGATGTTTTTAATGAGGCCAATGCTGATGCCTTACCTCCTCACCGTCCATATGACTGTGCCATCGATCTGGTTCCCGGGGCTAAGTTTCCAAAGGGCCGTATTTTTAATTTGTCCCCGCCGGAACGAGAGTCGATGCGCCAGTACATACAGGACAGTTTGAGGAAGGGTCACATTCGGCCTTCAGTGTCCCCCATGGGTGCAGGGTTTTTCTTCGTGGAGAAAAAAGATGGTGGTCTACGTCCCTTTATTGATTACAGGGAACTAAATAAAATCACCATCAAGGATCAACACCCCCTTCCTCTGATCCCTGATCTTGTGAACCAGGTGTTAGGTGCTCATTGGTTTTCTAAAATAGACCTAAGGGGCGCCTACAATTTGATCCGGATCAGAGAAGGGGACGAATGGAAAACGGCATTTAATACTCCCGAGGGGCATTTTGAATATCTAGTAATGCCCTTCGGGTTAAGTAATGCCCCCGCCGTTTTCCAAAGATTTGTTATTGACCAAACAGGTCCCGGAAGAGATCATTATGTGGTAATCTATCTAGACGACATTCTCATTTATTCTCCTGACTGGGAATCTCATGTAAAGCATGTCCGCGAGGTTTTGTCTAGACTCAGAAAGAATACCCTTTGTGTTAAATTGTCCAAATGCCTATTTGGGGTTAAGGAGGTTGGATTTTTAGGGTATATATTGACTCCAGAATCAGTACAGATGGACCCCAAGAAGGTGTCCGCAGTACTAGACTGGGCAAGGCCCACCACTTTAAAAGAAATCCAAAGGTTCCTGAGCTTTGCGAATTTCTACAGGAAGTTCATCCGTAACTTCTCTCTCATTGTCAAACCATTAACTGAATTAACGAAAAAAGGTGCAAATCCAACCTCCTGGCCTTTAGAGGCAGATTAAGCCTTTTCCCAACTTAAGCGTAGCTTTTCATCTGCCCCGGTACTGGTGCATCCTGACCTAGGGTTACCATTTGTGGTAGAGGTGGATGCGTCTGAGTTTGGAGTTGGAGCAGTATTGTCTCAGGGTAGGGAACCATATACCAACCTGAGACCGGTGGCATACTTCTCCAGGAAATTCTCCACCTCCGAGGTCAACTATGACATTGGTAATCGGGAACTGTTGGCCATCAAATGGGCTTTTGAGGAGTGGAGGCATTTCCTGGAGGGAGCTAAACACCAGATAACGGTTTTAACTGACCACAAAAACCTACTATATCTGGATAAAGCAAAAAGGTTAAATCCACGTCAAGCCCGTTGGGCCTTGTTCTTTACCCGATTTAATTTTGTGGTTACCTACCGTCCAGGGTCCAAGAATACTAAGGCAGACGCCTTATCGCGGAGTTTTGGGATTAGGGATGTGCCTGAGGAGGAACCCAAAAACATCCTACTCCCAGGTGTTGTGGTTGCTAGTATGTCTATGGACTTAAAAGAGAAAATTTTGAAATCTCAAAATTATGCGCCTGCTAATGTACTTTCTGAAAAACTGTTCGTCCCTGTACACCTTAGGTTAGCAGTGTTTAAAGAAATTCATGCGTCTACACTAGCTGGTCACCCTGGTATTGCTGGCACTGCATATCTTTTATCCCGCTCCTGTTGGTGGCCTTCATGGCAGAGGGACGTACGGGAATACGTGAAATCGTGTGAAACATGTGCCCGAGCCAAAACCCCGAGGTCTATGCCTGAAGGTCTGCTCCAACCATTACCATTGCCAGGCCGTCCATGGTCTCATTTGTCTATGGATTTTATTACTGATCTTCCCCTCTCTCAAGGGAAGACGGTAATCTGGGTAGTGGTGGATAGATTCAGTAAGATGTGCCATCTGATAGCTTTGAACAAACTTCCTAATGCCAAGTCTCTTGCCAGATTATTCGTACGTCATATCCTCCGTCTACATGGAATACCTACCAACATAGTTTCAGACCGAGGAGTACAGTTTGTATCTAAGTTTTGGAGAGCATTCTGTGGACTATTAAATATTTCCCTGTCTTTTTCCTCCGCATTTCACCCCGAAACCAACGGTCAAACAGAACGGACCAATCAATCTCTTGAGCAATATTTAAGGTGTTTTGTTTCTGACAATCAACATACATGGTCTGAATATATACCAATGGCAGAATTTGCCCTAAACAATCATGTAAATGCTTCCACACAACAAACCCCCTTCTACTGCAATTATGGTTTCCATCCCAGGTTTTCAGCAATCCCTAATCAAGAGACACACTTTTCCTCCGTTAAAGAACTTACTAACAAACTGTGCACAGTCTGGGCGGAGAGTCTGGCGACTCTAACCGTTTCCCAAGAAAAACATATTCAATATGCCAACCGTGAACGCCATCCTGGTCCCCAGTATGTTATAGGTGAAAAAGTTTGGTTATCTACCAAAAATCTGCGTCTCCAAGTCCCTTCAGCCAAATTCGCCCCCAGGTATATTGGTCCATTTCCCATCACAAACATTGTAAACCCCGTATCTTTCAGGTTACAGGTGCCTCAATCTTTAAAAATCCATCCAGTGTTTCACAAGAGTCTCCTAAAAAAATACACTCCTCCAACAATTACCAGTTCTCCTCCCCTTCCAGTTGTGGTTCAAGGCGAACTAGAGTACGAGGTTGAAAGAATTTTAGATTCGAGAAGAGTTCGCCGGACTATACAATATCTCGTACATTGGAAGGGATATGGTCCGGAGGAGCGCACATGGGTCACTACAAGGGATCTCCATGCCCCAGTTTTGATAAAAAAATTCCATGAAGAGCATCCCACTAGACCTGGAGGTCCTTGTGAGGGTCCAGAGGCCCCTCCTCAGGGGGAGGGTTCTGTCAGGATCCGAGCCGCGCGCCCGGCTCCTGACTCTGCCACAGCGCGCGGCCGGACTCAGGACAAAGCCGCCGGCGATGCGCAGGGACGGTTGCTGGGGGCGCGCCGACGGCGTCCCTAGCAGCCGGCCTGCTGTGATGACGCTGCGGCCGGGCGGCGCTTTGAGAGCCGCAGCTGGGCTCATCCTGCCCCAGCTGAGCGGCATGATCATCAAGTGACTGATGGCTGTCTGCTCCAGTCTAAACACTTCCCTGCACTGAGCCTGGAGTTTCAGCTCCAATCAAGGTGGGGGTCTGGAACTCCAGGCTGTATAAGTATTGTTCCCTGTCCTCATTTGAGCGCCTGCGATAGAGCCTAGTATTCCTAATTTCCTCTTGACCTCGCTTTTCTGCTGACTCTGTTATTCTCGTTTTCCCGACCATTTTGGCTTGTACCTTGACTTTCCCTCGGATCTCGATTTTGTACCTTGTTGACCGGCTGTTACTGACGCGGACCTCTGACCTCCCCTTTTTGTCTGTACGTCTTGTCTTCGTTTTTGTGTTCTCACTTACATCAGGCTAGGGCACGGCTCCTAGTTGTCCTCAGTCGTTTAGGGCTGTAGAG
Organism: Dendropsophus ebraccatus; assembly: GCF_027789765.1. Taxonomy (NCBI): domain Eukaryota; kingdom Metazoa; phylum Chordata; class Amphibia; order Anura; family Hylidae; genus Dendropsophus; species Dendropsophus ebraccatus. The sequence goes on along the minus strand of NC_091462.1, from coordinate 15,054,802 downwards.
GCAAGCAGGTAGGGCCAGTTGGGACGGGTGTCAGTGTCAGGGCTGCACTCGTCTGTTGTCGTTCCAGAGCCCCTTCCTGACAATTACAGAAGCCTTTGAGAAGCTAGTAAGAGAGGATAGTAACATTATAGAAACAGATTAAGGCTCGCCTAAACAAAGACCGGTTGGCCGAACCTTAATATGTATGCAGGGTCCTCCAACGCTCAACCTGACAAATGATGTTGGGGGAGAGAAGGATTTGGCATGTTATATTTCAACTGACCAATCTTTTTGTTCTTGGGGAGATAAGCTTCCAACAAAGGAGTCTGGCAGTGGGTAACCCCACTCCTCTCCATTCAGGAAATGTGAATGTTCATGTGTATGAAGGGATTTGGAACAAAAAGGTATGAGTATGGTTAGTTTGCTGGGTTGTTTCAAAGGAGTTGATAGCCCTTAAAGAGGTTATCCAGCGCTAAAAAAAAACATGGCCACTTTTTCCCCACTCTTGTCTCCAGTTCAGGTGTGGTTTGCAATTAAGCTCCATTTACTTCAATAGAACTAAGTTTTAAACCCCACCCAATCTGGAGATAAGAGAAGGGGAAAAGTGGCCATGTTTTTGTAGCACTGGATAACTCCTTTAAAGGGTTTTTTCCATCTAGTGTATAAACAGTATGCTAGGATAGGGCATAACTAAGAGATTGTGGGGGGTCCCCCAGGGCTCTCTGTGATCTTAAGGAACCCCAGACCACCACTGAATGAAGCCGCAGGCCACACATATGGGCTGCAGCTCCATTCATTATCTATGAAACCACCAAAGCAAACCAAAATTGCATTCGGCTGTCTCCGGCAGCTCTATAGAGAGTGAATAGAGCACAAGCGGCGCTATACAGTGGGGGTTTGGGGTCCCCATTATCAAGACCACAGGGAGCCTTAGAGATTTCTTAGGTATGCTCTATCCTGCCCACACTGTAGAGTCGAGATAATTACGACAGATGAGAAAACTAGACTAGAGCTGAATGGGACTCAAACATGCCCGGGTCAGACGGCTCGGTATTTGGACACCCATTACTGACAAAGTTGGATGCAGCCCTAGGGAGTCCTGGAAAACATGGATACAGCCTATGGCCTGTGGCTATATCCATGTTTTTCAGGACTCAATAGGGCTGCATCCAATTTCTCCAGACACCAGGAGTCAAATGCCGAATGTTCAGGCTTGGATGAACGTTGCCAAACCCAAACTTTCTGCAAGTTCACTCAACACTAACCTCTGACTGGTATTCAAATGCAAAGCGATACCCTTTTAACAGAAGGTACATTGGGCCACTCATCTAACCCACCCTTGTCCTAACCATGGATCCACCAAACCCTGTGGACCCCGACCTCCACCCACGTTAAAGAGATGTCGATCCTACCACCCACCCATTGAGAACACATGTATCCTTGGCCAAGCGCCCACCTGCAAATCTATACAGACAAAACACACAGAACGGGCATGTGCTTCCAATATGGCCGAATCAGCTGAAGTTGAAGTAAAAAAAAAAATAATTACAAAAAAAAGAACAAAGATTATTTCCTGTCTACAGACTCCTATCGTGTTAATTAAAACTAAACCCGAATCCACGAGACGTTTTCAACAATTATCATCACCGGGCCCCTTAGGCTTACGCTTCTCAAATATTTATCCACTTGTTATTCTTTCTCCAAAAATATTTGCACGTCAACCGGCAGGCAATAGCGCAATAAGCGGGAAAGGTAATGAGTGTGCGCCATAAAGGGTTAACTCATTTCCGAGGTGCAGGAGTGAGATAACCGCGGTAAATTATTAAGCACACAGGGCCGTGTTAATAGTCAAAGCTTCCACTCCGGTGGTATAATAAGCCGAGAACAGAAGGCATACAGCGGAATATAAAATCAGGGTAGTTTATATCCCATGGCTGCCGTATTTATCAGTATGATTATGACAGATGTACAAACTAGCTGGCTGGGCTGTCTATACAAGCTCCAGAAATGTATGAAAATTCATAGATTCATCCCACTGCAGACTAAACAATGGTACGTCCAGAGAAGATTTGGGGGGGAGGAGGGGGATGGGGCTGCAGTAAGTGATATACGGTATTTGCTTGTACAGATACATCCAATTTGCATACAGCGGCTATAGGCACAGTACCTCTTCTTCACAGATAAATGCTAAACAAATAGCCTTTGGCAATAGTAATAGTGCAGGTTGCTGCTGCAATAAATCATCTCGGTGTTGAGACGCGAAACAATAACAATATCTCACGTTTATAAAAAGTTCAATTTAGAAAAAAAAAAATGGAGATTAGAGAAATAGCGGGAACGCCAGATACATGAAGCCAATTTTACCGCCACGTCGTCAATCTTCATCAGCGCCGACGAAACGGGAAAACATTGATTGAAAGGATGGGGCTGTCATATTCACGGTACGCAGCTGTTTTATGAGTTTATGGATTCGTTTTTAAAAAAATCTGATTTTGTTTTTTTCTACAAACAGCACCGCCCCTATCAATGGTTGTTTCTGGTATTGCAGGTCAGCCTTGTTCAAAGATATGCTGCAATCTCTGATACAACCCTGATACTCTGATACAACCCTTTAGCAACCAGATAGCCTTAAAGGGGAAGTGCAAGATCTAGCCTATGTTCACACTACGTATAAGACCGGCCGTTCCGTGACCCGGCCGGTCTCTGCCCGGATCATCACAGCCGGTACTTAAGTACCGGCCGGGATGATGTTTCCGGACGCAGGGTTCTGATGCGGGTGCATCAGCGCACACCCGTATCAGAACCTCCCACAACACACAATGAAGCAAGCGGCCGGAGCCGCTCGCTTCATTGTGTGAACTGACACGGTTTCCTACGGCCGCAATTCATTGAATTGCGGCCGCAGAAAACTGACGTGTCAGTTATTTGTGGCGCCGCACGGGATCCCGGCCGCAGCGCATACGATGTGTGTATGCTCCGGCCGGGATCCCATAGATCAAAAGGCATTGTTCACAGGCGCATAAAGTACGTCTGTTGTTGCCGATGGCAACAATTGCCATACTTATATGAAGTGTGAACATAGCCCAAATCTGTGCCATCAAATCAGCTGCAGATCCTGTACATGTGAACGCACCCTCAAAAGGGAAAGTGCCATATCTGGCCTATCCAGTTCCATTATGGAGCACTAAGAAGTAACGTCATGCTCTTTGACCCCGAAGCATAGGGTGCCCACCTGCCATTTATATGACTATGTCTTCTTTTGCAGAGGGGGTTTTGCACCTAGACTACTCCCTGGTAGTTGTGTGAGGTATTAGGTATAATATTAGTGTGAGGTGGCGGCCAGTGGACTGGGACACAGGTTATATATTGATATTACTAGTTATTTGTGCATCTATGTAATAGAATATCCCATGATGGTTCATTGCTCTAGCACTTGCGTCATGCGTTTGTGCTTGAGGAGGGAATTGGTTTTCTTGGTCTGATGCACCAACACTTTATATTCATAGGACAAGTCCCAGTAGCAAGGCCTCCCGCCTCCCCAAGTTTTCTTTTTAATGTTGTATTGTGTGATGGTGTACAATAAAGATTGTTCATATTTCTAATTTGGTATTATTTTGATAGATTTTTGCGGTACAAGATATTTTTTGTAGGTGCAGTAGTCCCCTATAATTAGTACTATATACTACTAACATCAGGGCCGCACCATTTTTAGGGACCCCCTACTTTATCAGGAACCTTGACGTGGTGAATGGACTTATGCACTGTGATGAAATTGTAAGTAACTCCTGATGTTAGTAGTATATAGTCATAAGTTTATGGATGTGCTACCTTGTCTTTTTTTTTCTCCCCATAGAATTACTTTGTATACTCTGTCCCTTCTATTTTTTCCTTGGTTTAGCACTCCTCCCCCACCAAGGTGGTTTTACTTAGTAATGGCCCTATTCCACGGAACGTTTGTCGTTCATAAATTCGCTAAAACGACCGCTCGTTAACGATTAATTCACGACTATATTTTGCGAACGACAACATATAACACATGAACGATAACGATTACTTTGCGGTCGTTACATGCTCGTTTAAAACGTTCGCCGGGGTGATAATTTGAATACAACACACCTAGTTTTTCAACACATTGGGTGAACGATTTCACGATTTCTAATTCAACAAAACGATTAGCGAATTATCGTTGAAAGACTAACGATTTTTTTTCGACATGTTGAAAAACATTTTATAACGACAACGACGATTTTGCTGTAGTCGTTCGATCGTTTACATCTATTCCACGGAACGATTATCGTTAACGAGCGGTCGTTTTAGCAAATTTATGAACGACAAACGTTCCGTGGAATAGGGCCATAAGTGTATATAGGGTCAGGGCCTGGCTTCCCTCTTGTGGCTGATAGCACAGGGTAAGGTGTCTTTATTTCATCTGCTTTTCCTTGTTTGGTGTTGGTTCCGTGCTGCAGCCATTGCTGTGGCGGCACTGTGTCTGCAGGTGGTGTGGCCAGGGGGGCTATGTCTGGCTGCATTATGGTTGCCAGACATCTGGTCCGCTCCCTCCTGTTGTTGCGGTGGTGGTCGCCGCATGGGCTGCATCATTTTTAAGTTAGGGACCCACACGAATCAGGAACCTTGATGTGGTGTGGGGACCTATGCACTTTGATCAAATTGTAACTACCTCCTGATGTTAGTAGTATATAGTGCTGAGAAGCAGATGGTCAGTCATAAGTTTATGGATGTGCTACCATGTCTGTTTTCTCCCCATAGAAGTGTTTAGACAATGTCATACTACACAGGGACACGCCCTCCAGGAAATGTTAACACCCAGTTGTCAAATGTTTTTAATTATTTTTAGGAGGGATAACTAAGGAATGAGAAAATTTATAAGAAATGTTGTTTTTGGGGACCACAAGTTGGGTGAAAACTAACTTGATGGCAATTACATTTGGGACACACCCTATACTTTATGTGGCGGTGGGGGTATCAGGTTGGCAGCATTATTTGTCTACTGCTTTAGAGTCTTTCTCCTCCAGACACTTGCACAATGTTATTGGGTGCCAATGCAGACATACTATAGTGAGTAGTGGGGAAAAAAGCTGACCGATGAGGATGGTGCTGCCCTGTAACTCCACAGAAGAAATGGATTTAATTTAAAAGGATTTTAATAATATTTTTTAATAAATAAAATATATTTTAATAAATAACATGTTATTGAATGTAAATTTTTATTGCAAAAGTAATATATTATTGATATTAATAATTTATTATATATATATATATATATATATATATTATAATTATAACATATATTTTATATATTTTATTAAAATAATAAAAGCAATAATAATACAAGGATGACACATTCCCGCCTTCCATCTTTTTCCCTTCAATGCTAAATACTATGTCCTGGCATCTAGGACCGGTGCAGTGCTGGGGATGAGGATACCTCCTAGTTGTCAGCACAGGTCCTCGTTGTCAAGAAGCTCTCTTACAGGCAGTGTATGACTGCAGAGCTATGCAGATATATAGGTATATTATACAGGATAATAATCTTTATCTAAGAAGCTGTGGCTACTGGATGGGACGAGGCTTAAGCCATCAAAGTCTGCAGCCTCCCGCAGGGAGAATCCAATGTGCCGCCACTTTCCTACCCATATAATACAAGTTATTACCTGATTTCCATATGAAGGGTTTGACTTCTTGAAGTGTGAAATCGGCTTTTGTGAGAGGCAGCAGCAGCGTCATGAAGAGTAGGTACCGGTGCATGGTCTGCCGGGGAGCGGAGCCTGGGGCTGGACCATTCCTTACATACATTCTGCTGCTCTTCTTCACTCCCTTATTTCTGCTAAAAATAAGAAGTAAAATTAGATGATAGTTACAGGATTTCTAATATTTGTAGACTTCTTAAAGGGAACCTGCCACCATGCCACCCGGGGCAGCGCCCACCCCACCCCCGGTAGAGCCCCCAATACTTACCTGCTTCTGTCAGTCCCCTTCTCAAAGCCGATCCCGCCACCGGCTTCAGGAGTGGTTAAGTACCTATCGGGGGGTCGGGCGGGCTCTGCCCCAAGTGCACGGGTTACAGGTTCCCTTTAAAGGGACTTGTGAGCTTTTATAGATAGGCTATCTACAGGGTGAGTCAAAAGACCCAGGACCCCCTTTTATTTCAGAAAAGAAAAGAAAAATGACATATCTAAATACCCAAGCAAGTAATGGGGGAGGGGTTTATCTCTGTGTTTGGAACATGGCCGTCATCTTAAAAAATTCCATATTGGATCAAGGGCAAGTTTTTCCAAAGGAAAAGTGGTCATGTAGCATGTAAAAAAGACCAGAATTGTCCCAGAAATCAATTGGCAATGTCTGTTTTGGTGAAAAGTCATCAACACAAAAAGTTGCAACAAAAAGAAACGTTTCCGATGATGCACAGCTCTCTGACCATCCATGGTGCTGAACATAGCTATCTGACGTGCTGTCTAGAGATGAGCGGAACTTTCAGGCTTTCGGTCCGAAAGCTGCTCACTCCTGTGCGATGCCTGCGATCCCGGGTGCATAGCTGCGCTCCCGGGAATCTGCGGCCGGGATCTTCCTAGGAATTCAAGATACATTCCCTGGAAATACTAATTGAGCAAAGATGCCGTTGGACCAAAAGTCCGACGGTTTGCTCATCCCTAGTGCTGTCCATGGTGCTGAACATAGCTGTCTGACGTGCTGTGCTGTCCATGGTGCTGAACACAGAGCTGAAGGCGCTGGATGCAATAGTTGTGAACTCACATCAGAAGTTCCTGTAGGTAATGCTGCCTCTGACCACAAGAGAGATTGGCATCGCAGGAAGCCAATGGCTTCTTACTAGCAACAGAGTCAGACTTTGGCGCTAAAGGGGCCACCCTGGTATTTCCCTATTTATTTTGCAATACTCACAACCGAGTGGGGCTACGTATCCGGGGGGTTTGGTTATCTCCCCCTTGGCAACAGGTTTCCTTCCCTGGAGGGATATCTGGCTATTCCCGGGTTTTGAGACTCGCAACTGAGGCTCCACGGACCCCTTTTTTGCATATATATATATATATATATATATATATATATATATATATATATATAGTGTGTGTGTGTGTAGTTTGTATATGTGTATAATGTGTGTATTTGTGTATCATTTCAACCAAATGATTGTGTATAATATATATAAGTGTATATTATGTATGTTATAAATATATATATATATATATATATATATATATACTCGTGTATGTACAGTCGATGGCTGCACTATTCAATTACAACCTATAGCCGTCTTCTCAGTCTGTATTGTGTATTTGTCACTGCTTGTTTTTATACTGTTATTAACCCATTGCTATTATTATAGACACACCATACGGCACTCTCATCCTTGCACTGTATGGTCCTATTATTTCCCCTCTATTCTATTATCTTCAGCTGTTCCCTTTCTTTTTTTAACCCTATAATTTAGAGCCTGTAATCAGACAGCTCCTATATGAGAGCCGTAACCCCTGTATACATTCAGCCCATTACATCTGCTCTCGCGGGATGCTCCTCTATGGGATTTACTGATTTATGAAATATCTCAGCTGCATAGAAGGAAAATGGCGCTTCAGGGAGCGTTAAGAAACTCGCTTCCCTCATTGATCACTGTAGATTGAACATGCATTGTTTTTATTAGGCCGGAGGATCGATCCCCCTGGTGGGGCTCCTGGAACCCCAGTTGGACGCTGATAGAGTCGCCTAGTAAATTATTAGATGAAGTTTCCTCCTATATCTCGCCGCTACGTTCCAAGGGCAGGCGCTGAATACGGGAAGGGCGAATCTCTTCTGTCAATAGTTTGTAAATCCGCGAAAGATCAACTAATGTGTCTAAGCTCCCAATAAACAAAGCAGCAATTTAATTACGGCAAGCAGTAAATAAATTATGTATTTAATCATTCTGTCTGCTCCATCTGGGCTCCCTTATAAAATCCAATCTAACGTCATTTCTTTCGCATTCATCTGTCTGTAATCTTTATTAGCTTCTCTATTTGGGATTTTAATTTGATGTCTCTGCTACATTATAAAAATATACTTTATATTTAATTTGGCTTTGTCAGTGTAATACACCCTCCGCATTACACCGGATCAGGAGAGGGAGCGATGTTCCCGGCAATATTGCAGTGTCGTCTCCTGCTCCTCTAGCGGAACTTTCTAAAACTTGGGCTCCAGGCCTGGCGCTGGATGGGTGACGCTGTAGTGCAGTGTTCCTCGATCTGTGGCTCTCCAGCTGCTGCACAACTGCAGCTTTAGGCATGATGGGAGATGTAGTTACACAGCGGATGGAGATCCCCAGGTTGGGGAATACTGTTCTAATGTATTGCAAAAGTATTCAACCCTTGAAATTTAAAGCGACTCTGTAGCCGCCAACCCACCGCACCAACCCCTAGTACCATCCTTGCGATGGGTGTAAATCCTTACCAGTCGTACCTTATAAAATGTGCCTGGTACGTTGGTTAGAGCAAAAAACAATCATTTAGGCTATGTTTACACTACATAAAAATACGGCCGTTGTTGCCATCGTCCCTACTTTGTACGGGTGAACACGCCGCATGTTCTTTTATGGGGTCCCAGCCGGAGCGTATACATATGGTATACGATACGGCCGGGATCCCTCGCGGCGCCGCAATGAAATGTCAGCTTTCTGCAGCCGCAATTCAGTGAATGACGGCCATAGAAAACCCTGTCAGTTCACACAATGAAGCGAGCAGGTCTGGCCGCAAGCTTCATTGTGTGCTGTCAGAAGTTCTGATGCGGGCGCGCGCTAATGGGCTCGCATCAGAACAATGCGGCCAGAAAGATCATCCGGCCGGGTCACAGGACGGCTGGTCTCTCACGCCGTGGGAACATAGCCTTAATCTGCAGCTCTGTGTCAAACTGGTGTGAACTAGAGTGTTGGTGCCCCAGGTCTGCGACACCTCTCCTTTCCTACGCATCACTTGTCAAAACGCCACCTGTGCTAGAGTGACACAGGTGCAGTTTAGACAAATTTAGAAATCTTGCCCAGGTGTGTTCGTAATGATGAGAAGGGTGGGGAGGAGGAAAGGAGAGGCGTCACAGACCTGGGGCACAGACCAGGACACACCAGTTTGACTCTGCTGCTACAAATTAATAGATTATTTTTTTCATCTAACCAAGGCCAGGGAGCATTTTAAAGGGGCTATCTAGCGCTACAAAAACATGGCCACTTTTCCCCCTCTCTTGTCTCCCGACCCCCTGTTAGATCCCCCTATACTCACGTGATCCCCCCGGGTCCCGCTTCCTGAGCCGGTCGGGTCACAGAGATTTCAGTGCCCGAAGCCCGGCGCGAGCGCTGAGAGATGAGTCCGATGCGCATAGAGAATGACGGAGCATCGGACTCCCCATTCATTCTCTATGGGCATATGACTCTGCTGTCAGCGCGCGCGCCGGGCTTCGGGGACTGAAATCTCCGTGACCCGACCGGCTCAGGAAGCGGGACCCGGTGGGATCACGTGAGTATAGGGTGATCTAACAGGGGGTCGGGAGCCTGTCACCCCGGCACGGGGGGTGACAGGTGTCCTTTAAGCTCCATTTACTTCAATGGAACTGAGTTCCAAACTCCAACCAATCTGGAGACAAGAGAGGGGAAAAAGTAGCCATGTTTTTGTAGCACTGGATAACCCCTTTAAAAGACACAACCAGGAAAGACTTACTCTGATCAAATGGATGGTACTAGTGGTTTAAAGGGGTACTCCAGAGGTAACAAAATGTTTTTAAATATACTGGTGTCAGAAAGTTATACAGATTTACAAGTTACTTCTATTTAAAAATGTCAAGTTTCCCAGTACTTAACAGCTGCTGTATGTCCTGCAGGAAATGGTGTATTCTTTTCAGTCTGACACAGTGCTCTCTGTTGCCACCTCTGTCCATGTCAGGAACTGTCTACATCAGGAGAGGTTTTCTATGGGGATTTGCTGCTGCTTTGGACAGTTCCTGACATGGACAGAGGTGGCAGCAGAAAGCACTGTGTCAGACTGGACAGAAAACACCACCTTCAGCAGGACACACAGCAGCTGATAAGTACTGGAAGAGATTTTTAAATAGAAGTAAATTACAATAATTTATATAACTTTCTGACACCAGTTGATTTGAAAGAAACAAGAAAATTCTCTAATGGATTGCATAACCCAAGGTTACCTTCATTTCCCTATTACACACTATAAAAACAACGGTCATTATCTGTATAATAATCTCCGTTATTTGCCGTCAAATGACAGCTATCCATTAAAAAATGGCTTTAATTTTTACAGTGTGTGAACATAGCCTTATATTGCAAAAGTATCGACCCGACTTGTCTGGGTTGTATTAAGATAGATTCCTGAATCGAGCTAAAATTGTGAATAAAGAGGTAGTATATTGGAGCAGTGTCTCCATTTGCATTTTGATGTTGCAGAAGTATTCAACCCCCTCCCCACCCCCCTCAAAAAAGGGGCATTTATCTGTATTAGAAACATGACACTAAATTTGTCAAATGTATTGACTTTTAAATACTTTGGCAAAAAAAAAAAAAAAAGTTTCATGTTAAACTATATCTCTACTGTACTTTAAATATAACTACATCTCCTCCTCATTTTATACATGTTTTGGGGTGTTCTTCTCTTAGGATGTATATGTATGGAGGGCCAGACTCTCTCTCTCCCCTGCCCACTCTCCAAAGATGGTGCCTGGTGTAGTCACACATTGTACAAAGCAAAGTCCACCCCTATATACCATAGATGCCACCCTGACTGCTATGTTGTGTATTGCTGTATAATATATAACTTACCCAAAGTCAAAATCATAGGAACATCACTTGACCACTAAGACTGGAAAACGGAGTATTATAACAGTACAACAGTGATCTGCCATCCGCAGGGGTTGTCATACACGTGGACTGTGCAGTAATCCAGCCTTCCCATGGAGCGACCTGTTTTTACACCTTCCATCTCTCTGTCATCATCTGTAAAGGATCAAAAGGGGAAAAATATTTTAATTATCTTTTTTTATCATTTTCTATTCTTTTATGACATTATTAATGGGAGGCTGAGACAATATCAGTAGGTACAGAGTTTGGCATTACAACAAGCACCTATGAAAATTACTGACCTCTATGGGAGAGAGAAGAGGAAGATTCTAAATCACTGGACTAAAATAAGCACATCAGGTGTAGTGCTAGGGTATTGGGATTCATGAATACTACGAAATCCCCAGGTGTCATACCACACAGCAAGAAAGGGATGGCATGTTCTTGCTTGCCATTCTAATAAAGCCAGTGCACTTTAAGGGTCCCCCTTAAAGTTTCGCCTGTCCCATTGATTGAACAGAATGTCGCACGCATACTCCGCTATCCATCCAAACAATTTACATGTCAATTCTTTGGGCAGACGGCGGAGTGCACCTGAGACATCTTATTCAATCAATGGGACAGATGGAACTTCAAGCTTGTAAGAGTGTCAAGAGTGTATACCCTTAGGGCCACATGTATCATCCTGCGAACGGATGATTTTCGGCAGAAAGTGCCGATTTGCGTATTTTTTTATACGCAAATGGCCGATTTGCGAATAAAATATTCGCAAATAGGCACTTTCCGCCGAGTACGCCAGGTGGGGCGGAAAGGGGGCGTGTAGTGGGCGGAACGGAGGGCGCAGACTCAAGAGTCCGCGCGATTTACCATCCGTTCCGCCCAAATATACGCCGAAAACCTACTCCAGTTCTCAGCTGGCGTAGGTTTTCGGCGGTGCGCACCGGCGCGCACGGGATTTATGTAGAGGCAGTCCGCCTCTACATAAATCTCCGTAGCGCCGGAGCTGCGGGGGCATTTTTAAGTCCGGCGTAAAAAACGCCGGACTTAATAAATGCCCCCCTTAAACTACATTTCCAGGCAAATACAACTCAAAGAGTCGTAAAAGGAAAAAACCCATGTAGAGGAAACCTCTGGAAAACCATGGCTAAAGTGTCGCTCTAGAATAGATGATTAAAGCCCAGTTCTAATTTATCAAATTAAAAATAAAATTGTAAGGAGAAAGGTAGTAGAGTGGAGATTAGAGATTACCTGAGATGAGTGCAAAAGATACTATGTTGCACTCAAAAAGGAGATAGAAGATTGATATAAATAATAAAATGTGGGATGCACTCCCCGAGAACCGAGGATATTACGTAATAACAAAGAAAAGGGGATGATAGTATGGAGGGGGCGGGGGTGACTCTGGGAACTGGGGCAGGCTCCCGGTGTCGATTCTTCCTACTGTTGGGCGCTTACCAACCAAGGGGACTGTTCTCATCTGGAAGGGGTAAATACTGGAGATGGAAGGAATTAAATATTGAGTAAAAACAATAACATATGGAATATAACACATGACTGTACCTTGGGAGAGGTGGATGGATGGTTACTGGGATAGGCGGTGAAGACATGGTGTACAAATACTGTTGACTCATAGCCACCCCAGGAAGATACCCCTAGGCTACATTATAAATGTGGTCTGGAGTATCGGAGTGAATGTAGAGGAGTCGGGAATAGGGAGAGGGGCCTCTATAAGGTCTGGATCACTCGAAGACTCCTGTATACATGGAAGTTGTAATATATGGAGCAGTCTATAAAGATTGAATAATTTATTTCATTTTTTTTTTGTACAAATATATAACAAAGTATATGTAATAAGGTTATTAAAATTAAATAGGTGTTTTCCCTCCGGGTGGATATTGGGCTACTGGTTGTTAGTGGTGCCCCATAGGGGGATGTGGAGAGAGATCGGGGGGGCCTTAACCAGGTTCTTAGTCAGAGCCCTCCAAACCATTCCTTAGTAAGGAGAGATATGGGAATAGAACATGGATATAATCATAAAATAAATATCTAGAGGTATATGGGTCGGAACTCGGGGAGGTGCATCCCATGGTAAAGAATTAATGTATTCTTCAGGAACAATAGATAAGCAAGAGAAACAAAGACATTTTCTTTCACAAATGATGGAAAACTCTAATCTGTATTTTAAGAATTGTGGAGCTTTGTTTTATATATATATATATATATATATATATATATATGATTATGTTAAATAAAGAGGATATAAAAAAAAAAAAATAATAAAATAAAATTGTATATTGTGCCAGATATACAATGGCAATATTAAATAACTAACAGATCTAATAATACAAGCATCAATATAGAGATAATAGTTACATGAACCAGGGATGGTGGGAGGCAAATGTTTCCTCCAGTTCTTCGAGGACAAGTCACATTCCAACATTGTGATTGATGGACAAATGTAACAACCTCACATAATTTTGCCGGTAAATGATGGTAAGAATGGCAACATTACGATGTGCTGGAAAAACAAGCCCAATCCACGGAGACTGCACCTCGTAACATACAAGGGGGGGGGGGGGGGGCACATAATATTAGTCAGGAATGATCAGTGTATGTGACTAACATCAGCAGCTCCCATTATATTGCTGCTGCGCTCGTATAAGCGTCTTAAGAGTATAAGATTAGGTACATTTATTTCTTATACTCGGCTCATGAATAATTCACACATTTAGTGCTTTTTGTTTTCGACTCTTCAAAATGATATTTAAGTCGCGGTGCGAAAATTTCTGTGACTATTTTACAGCTTTTCTGTGAAGACGCTAATCCTCGCTTTTCTTTTTTACACTATTAGCAATTCATCGTTTCTAAAGGCGATGACACAGATCGCAGGCGGACTGCTCTTTACACGCCCTCACCAAACTTTGTGACAAAGTGAAGGCCGGAGCCATACCGCCACATCTGTCCATGAGAGACGCGGGAGTAATGTGGGATTTGTGTAAATCGATTAACCGATTCCTTGTTTCCCATAAATATGAGGCCACAGTATGGTAATCCAAGGATTATACTGCAGCTGTTGTATGTATTGATTGTAGGGTGCGGTGTTGTACTTATACATGTAGATATTGATGAGGGTGGTGACTGAGAACACTATAGTGTGGATGCTTAACCAGATATTTTACAAATGGAATCATAAACAGCCTTATCAATATCTACATATGGTTCTAAATAGGTATAATTTGATGCATGATGTGAAATTAAACATTTCAAAAGTACAAGCATTTCTCTAGTATATCAGAAGTGTAGTCTATGTACTAACTCCCAGGTGTCTACTCTGTATTACTAATCTGTTGCTCTTAGTTATGACCACTATGTGGCATCCACTAAAGTGGTCGCACATGCCCAGTTCAGTCACAATCTCCTGGTTTGTCCTGGAAGGATTGGCAGTTAGGCAGAACAGTTGCAAATTGTTTAGCCACTCCCCTTTGTTCCAAACTTGTCATACCTAACAAGGCATGGTGCCATCGGGTCAGCACAAAACGTCATATAAACATGCTTCACATTTATTAATAGAATTGGGCCAGATGTGTTGTCTTTTGTTTATAGTGAATCTATCATTAAGTAAAACTTTTGTAATGTCAAACCCATCAAGAGAATGAGCAGGGAGAAGCGCTCTGTAGTGTATCAGTCATCTCTGTTCAATTACTCCATAGACTTAGGATCCTATTAAACGAGCCGATCAATAATGTATATGAGCGCCGATCTGCTAGATCACAATTCGATTATAGATTAGCAAGGGCTGCATGGACACTGTTACTGATGTCCATGCAGCCCTTGCCCTAAATCTCTCCATTACCTCTCCAGGCTCCCCGTTTTCTTCTGCCCTTTGCTTGCTCTCCAATACTGCTGCTCTCTGCTGCCACCTCTGTCCATGTCAGGAACTGTCCAGAGCAGGAGAGGTTTTCTATGGGGATTTGCTCTGCACAGTTCCTGACATGGACAGAGGTGGCAGCAGAGAGCACTGTGTAACACTAAAAAGAATACACCATTTCCTGCAGAACATACAGCAGCTGATAAGTACTGGAAGACTTGAGATTTTTAAATAGAAGTAAATCACAAATCTCTATAACTTTTTGACAGCCGTTGATTTCAATATTTAGCAACCCTTTAACATACCCGCCAAAATAAAGCCCTTTTTAGGGGTGTACCTATATAGTGTGTGCAGCGATAGCAGCCTTGAGGCCCATCTGCTGCATAAGAGCATTCTATATGGCATATGGAAAGGCAGTGGTGTGTGTGTGTGTGTGTGTGTGTGTGGCGGAGGGGGTCTTGCAGCATGGCGGCTCAGCAGGTAGCACTGTTACTAGCAGCACTGAGGTTCTGGGCTCATATCCAATCGCAGGCAATGTGTGAATAGTCAGTATTCTCTCCCTATGCTTGTGTGGAGTCATCCAAGTACTTAAGTACTGGTTTCAAGTAATTCCCCCTTCTTCTACAAGCCTCTAAATGGTTCAACTAGTAAGAAATGACGGCAGTCTTTCAGGCCCTTATCCCAGCCGCCTCCATCCTTGCCGACACCCTAACAGAAACAAAGTTGTATAACGGCGCTCCTTCTAGCTGACCCTCCTTGTGTCTGTTACAAGTAGCACGCCGGTTACTTTCCGCTATCTTCTTCGGAGACTCCGAACCTCATTACGGTTATTAAGAATCTTAATTACAAAAGCAGATAGAAGTATTTTAATGAAGCCGGCTTCCTGGAAGATCAGAGCGAACACTTAACAGCGTTTAAAGTTAGAGGCTCTGGAGAGGGACCTGTCCCATATTTTAATTAAGCATGAAATCCTCAATCCAGTACGTACATGACTATCCAACCCGATGGAGGAGCGCCTGAGGCCAGACACCGCTATTGTGCCTCCGAAGTATACGGCAAGTATATACAAATCCTTCAATTATTATGTAACCCAGATATCATCTCTGGGATGAAGCTTTAACAGTTACTGGCGGCTTATACAATATTCCAGGCAAGGCTTTTATTTGTTTAGTCTTACATGGGATTTAGTTTTCATAACCATAACACCAAGTTATTTTCCCTTTAACTGCCCTCTTTTAAAGGGAACCAATCAGAACAATTGCACTGATGTGGTTCCCTGCAGCACAGTACAGACCTACTGTGCAGCTTGTGGAGTATATCAGCTTTATAAAGGTGAAAAAGAAGTTTTATGTCAGGGCATGAGGCAGAGACAGGGAGGAAACTGGTCATTTGGGCCCAAATGACTAGTTGCTGCCCCTCTCCCGGACTAGTGCGCTGGTAGGAATCTTCTTTTTCACCTTTATAAAGCTCCTGCTGTCCTAAACCTGCGGCTGGTGTATGCCCTGGGAGCTGCACAGTAGGTCTGTACTGTGCTGCAGGGAACCATATCAGCACAACCGTCGATCGTTTTTTCTTCGCTATTTCTTCTCTATTGCGTTCGTATCTACTGCGAACGACCGAACGATGTCATATTCAATGCGAACGTTTTGCGAACGAGCAACGATAAAAATAGGTCCAGGTCTTATAAAGCGATCAACGATTTCTTGTTCGGTCGTTAATCGTTAACTGCATTTCAACCGAATGATTATCGTTTAGATTCGCACGATTTAACGATAACACGAACGATAATCGTCCGGTGGAATAGGGCCCTAACTGTGCGACATGACTAGATGCAGGACTGTGCGGGAGGTGAAGAGGGCGGCACTGGAGCGTGGATAGGTAAGTCCCTGATAGTGAACTTTGACATGAATCCACATCATACTTACCAGAATTCCAAAGTGAACCCAAGTGAATAAAGAATTTGTACATTTTTGATGTTTGATATGTACGCATCTAGAGATGAGCAAACCGAGATTTTTTCAGAACGTTGCACAAGTACCAATTTGTAAAGATGGCAGCCGCACATGTAAAAAAACAAACAAAAATAAGGCTATGTTTACCCGTCCTCCTCCAGCACTGTCTCGTCTCTGTCAGTCACTGTCAGTCTCGAGAAAAGACTGACAGTCTGCTCAGCGAATTACTAATAGAACAGCAATGCAGCCAGTGATTGGCTGAGCAGGCTTGTCGGTCCTGCCTCATCTTAGTCAGTGATTGGCTGAGTGAGGGGGGACTACAGAGACCAGAGAAGGAAGACACCAGGGGAGCGCAGACAGGTAAGTATAGATGAGCTAACTTTGTGAACCGCACTTAAAAAACTAAACCCCTGCAATCATTTAGCTGTTTTAGTGTTTGTTTAAAGTTCAGTTCAGATGAACCCAAACTTTATGTCAAAGTTCAGTGAACCTGCTGGACCGAACCGAAAAGTTTACTCATCTCTATTTGGCACCTATTGAGTGAAAAAGTTGGGTATAATAAATGTCTAAAAACTGACCACAGACCTATTATACCCCCTTGCCGTCAGAGGTAAAAATTTAATCACAACTAAAAAGTTGCACGTTTTTAAACAAAGTTTGCACAAAAAAAAGGTGCAGCTTTTTAGTCCACTGCACATACACCAGTAGAGTCTGACAGACCCCATTGATTTCAATAGGGTTTGTCGTTTTTTTTGCTTGTAACCGTCATTTCTCTGTATTCTTATAGGAAAAAAATACTGTGCACCGTGATTATTTTGTGCAGTTTTTTTTTACGAGCAGCGCAGGTGTGAACTAAGCCTAACACTGCTGAACGACTGGGACAGGAAGAGTTGACATAAGGATGGGATTGTAATTCGGATTTGCAGTCAGTTCATCTTTAAAGTCTCTCCTCGCGGGAGATCCACTGAAACATTACTTAAGTCTTACATTGCATAATGTCAGCGTTCGCCGCAGATCTCCCAGCGTTGCCGACAGAGTCGGAGAGCGCTGGCTTGAAACACAATTTCTCTCTTGAACTGCTGAACTGAATCATTTACAAGTAAAAGTCCCATTGAATCACAATCTTTTTTTTTTCCGCTTTTCAGAATTTGTGACTTACAAAGGAATCACTGACTAAATTGGCAAGATGACTATTATTCTAGAAGTTAGGTCGCAGCATGCCGCCCAGAGAAGGAGCTGAGTCAATTTCTATACGGACGACAACGTTTCAGACTCACCTGGAAATCAATTTTGAGGGGCTAACAAATAGGATGATTTCTAGGCTTCGTGTCAAGTGCATAAAAAAACAGCATGCCTCCCAACAAACTCAAAAACAACTGTACAAAGAGAAAAAAAACTGCTTATAAGACTCGAAATTCCTCTGTCATCGCCCCTCCCGTCCCAGATACCAAGGAAAGCTTTTCTCAGGGATATGCTCAGGAGAATTTCTACGTTGGTACCACTCCTCTTCCAACACCCACTTTTTATCCAGGATCAGAAAACAACACAGCTACCCTTTTTTTTTTTTGTAAAAACAGTGCCACCCATGACCTCAGGCTGTGCGTGGTATTACAGTTCAGCTCTATTCACTTTAAAGGGGTTATCCAGCGCTACAATAACATGGCCACTTTCTTCCAGAGACAGCCCCTCTCTTGTCTCCAGCTTGGGCGGGGTTTTGCTGCTCAGTTCCATTGAAGTAAATGGAGCTTAATTGCAAACCGCACCTGAACTGGAGACAAGAGAGGGGGAAAGTGGCCATGTTTTTGTAGCACTGGATAACCCCTTTAATGGAACTGAGCTGCAAACTCCCCACACCCAAACTGAAGAGAAGACTGGTGCTGTTTCTGGAGGAAAGAAACTATGTCATTTTAATCACAGGTAACCCATTGAACCTATAATAATTACTTAACACACATGAAGAACTCAATACATACAGGGAAATATTGGAGGACAGCATCCCTCCATAATGGTTCCAACTTTATTTTGCTAAGTTGCATACAAAAAATTGCGACATTTTGTCTCTCGAGTGTAGATCCTTTCTCGAGCAGTTAACTTAGGCTAATTCTATTATCAGCTCTGCAGCTTAGGCTAGGTTCACACTGCGTTTTCAGCATCCGTTTAACGGATCGGTTTTTTTAACGTCCAGAAAAATAGGGTCAGCAACGTTTTTTGGTCCATTTTGGTCCGCCAAAAAAAACGGATCCGTTTTTTTTTATAATGGAAGTCAATGGAAAAACGGATGCACACAAATGAATCCGTTTTTTGCAATCCGTTTTTCATGCGTTTTTTTCAAAAAACGGATGCGTTAAACGGATGCTGAAAACGCAGTGTGAACCTAGCCTTACCAGGAGACAATGCTCTTTGTTATGCAACAATTCAGTCAGTATAATGTCACTGTGTGGTTACAGAAGTTTTGGTGCTGTGTAGTGATGAGCGAATAGTGAGATATTCGAATATTCGATATTCATACGAATATCCCGCGAATATTTGATCGAATATTCAATCCCATTAAAGTCTATGGGAACAAATATTCGATTAGTGAAAAACATCTATTTGACCATTTGGAGGGTGAAACCGGAAGCTGGGGGATTTGAACGCTTATCGAATATTTATCGAATATTCGCAGGATATTCGTACGAATGTGGAATATTCAAATATCTCACTATTCGATTGAATATCTATTCGATCGAACAGTATTCGCTCATCACTAGTGCTGTGTGACAGGAGAGCTGACTGCACAATGCAAGCACCCCCAGGATTCCCTGCTACTGAAGGTGAATGTGCAGCGGCTGTACACATGCACAGTGAAGGGAGACACCTAGTGGCCATTTGTATATTGTTGCAAATCTGCTTGCTTTCACAACATAAAAAAATGATGTCAGTGTGTCAAAAATAATAAAAAATAAATAAATAAAAAATACTCAGTAATAGTCTATATCAAACTTCTTTGTAGGGGACTGGTTAGTTCCTGAGCCCGCTGCCACTCCATATCCCCCTAACAACATTTTATAATAATAAACCATCCAAGACTTAAAGGGGTACTCTAGTGAAAATCTTTTTATTTCAAATCGACTGGTTTCAGAAAGTTATATAGATTTGTAATTTACTTCTATTTAAAAATCTTAAGTCTTTCCATACTTATCAGCTGCTGTTTGTCCTGCAGGAAATGTTGTTTTCTTTTCAGTTCGACACAGTGCTCTCTGTTGCCACCTCTGTCTGATACAGGAACTGTCCAGAGCAGGACAGTTCTATGGAGATTTGCTTCTGCTCTGGACAGTTCCTGACATGGACAGAGGTAGCAGCAGAGAGCACTGTGTCAGACTGAAAAGAAAACAACATTTCCTGCCGGACCTACAGCAGCTGATAAGTACTGGAAGATTTTTAAATAGAAGTAAATTACAAATCTATATACTTTTTCTGAAACCAGTTGATTTGAAAGAAAAAGATTTTCACTGGATAAACCCTTTAAGGCCAGTTGTCTCATTTGGAAAAACCTATTTGTGAATACCCTGTGTTAATAGATGGGGCCTCATCTATCATACAGAGCGGCTACAAAGAGTCTGGAGGACTCTGTGCACTGCATAAACAATCCATTACAGGTGTAATGCTTCATATCCCCTGAGGAGGCGCTGCAGGGAAATAAGACACTTGCTGCTGGAGTCCTCCACACATGATCAGGGTAACCTGAGATCCGCTTCTTCTTAGTCCATAATATGGAAAGCCTATGGTGAATGAGTGCGGCTGATTGAGAGACCATCTATAGAAAAAGCGGCGGCTGCAGATGGATCTGTGGTATCTCCCCTTGAAGGCGCGATGGATGACCCCCATCCCGCTCACTGATGAGGCGTCCTCTTATACTAATACAAGGTATTTCCAACAAACATTTTTGTTGACTGGTGAAATGTGTCAAACTGCAGAGCTCACAGAACGGCCTCAGCTAAGTCAGCAGTGTAAGAGCGGAGGATGGTGGGAAGTAATGGACGCCTCAGGAGCAATTAGAGAAGTTAATGTGTCAGTTTTCCTCACCAGGTAAAAGTCTTTCCTTGTTCGTCTCAGAAGCCGGTGTCAGTTCCCAGCTAATGGCTGCGGCTTGTGATTCTAATCTTCCTGCTATAACATGGGGATCTGTGGCTGTGTAGGCTGCAGGATGGATACATCTCTATAACACAGCGTATAATAAAGCATCAGTCACCAGGCGCACCGCCTCAGCACCATTAACCACAAACTTTGTCAACACTTTTCATTGCTAATGTTCTGCAGGCTTAAAGGGATTTTCCCATCTCAGCTAATATAGTTATATTGTAAGACTCGATATAGATTTTAGCAAATACATTAACTGACCAAACCTGTCTCCTTCTCCTGATGTGCGGATTTTTCCCTCCTATTGCTGACAGCTTGTTGTCTACGTTACCGACCACCACTCTGCTCTAAAAGCAGTGGTCTGGTTGCACCAGCAGAATAGTGAGTGCAGCTCTGGAGTATAATACATGATGTAACTTAGGATCAGTCATGTAATGTATGTACACAGTGCAGTGGCGTAGCTATCATAGAGGCAGGGAAAGCAGTTGCTATGGGGCCCTTGCAGGAGGGGGGGCCCAGGGAGAAGGTAAGAGCGTGTGTCCTTCTGCTTAACCACTTATGTACTGCAGTGTGTAAGTGACCCCATGTTTACTTACATGCTGCAACACAAAAAAAAGGGTAACAAGCAGAACAGGGCCCCGTGAACTCTAGCTACACCCCTGACACAGTGACGCCACCAGCAGAATAGTGAGTGCAGCTCGGAAGTATAATACAGGATGTAACTCAGGATCAGTAATGTAATGTATGTACACAGTGACCCTACCAGCAGAATAGTGAGTGCAGCTCTGGAGTATAATACAGGAGGTAACTCAGGATCAGTAATGTAATAATGTATGTACACAGTGACCCCACCAGCAGAATAGTGAGTGCAGCTCTGAGGTATAATACAGGATGTAACTCAGGATCAGTAATGTAATGTATGTACACAGTGACCCCACCAGCAGAATAGTGAGTGCAGCTCTGGAGTATAATACAGAATGTAACTCAGGATCAGTAATGTAATGTATGTACACAGTGACCCCACCAGCAGAATAGTGAGTGCAGCTCTAAGGTATAATACAGGATGTAACTCAGGATCAGTAATGTAATGTACACAGTGACCCCACCAGCAGAATAGTGAGTGCAGCTCTGGAGTATAATTCAGGATATAATTTATCAATCCGGCAAACAAGCCTCTATTCTTGGCAGCGGTGGACATATGTTGTTCTCCATTGGTAAAAATGTGTTACTGTATTTTAGAGGACAGTTCCCATCAATCACATATAATTGATCAAAAACAAAATGCAGTAAACATCATGGTGACTTTTTTTTTTTTTTTTTTTTGCAGAATCCCTTGAGAAGGGACCAGATACGTCTCACTAGTACCAGCCCTGAATCCATACTGTCCGGTGTGGACCCAACATGACAGGAGCGCTAGACTCCGAAATGTACATAGGGCTAATGCTGGCACTAGGGTCACTGGGCCTCAGTATTCTATGGTAAATCACACCTGTCAAGCTGAGATTGGGGTAAACATGGGCCCCAGGTGATTTTGTCATCTAAGGGTCCCATGCACCTGTGCATGTCTGCAGCACTGCGAGGAGAGCAAGATGGCGGCTGGTATCCTCCTCCGGAACGTACACGGCACATTACAAATTCTAAGTGTAAAGTTAGCAGAATGTGACTGTAACTTTCGGCAGATAACTATCTACGCTAGCGGCCGCTATAACTGATAGATATCTATAAGTTGTATGAAAAAGAACTTTTTTTCTTTTGAAATTTGAAAATATAAAAAAAAATCTTGAAAACCAGACATATAATTTAGGAGATGATTTTAGCATTTCAACTTATCAAACAATCCATCAAACTCTCAAACTTGACAAACTGTTTTGCCCATATGTGACAGTGATGGATTGTGGATTCTGCGGGAGACCGTCTTAACAGAACATCTAAAGGAAAGAAAAAAAATGCATTAACGGTATTTTATGTAGATGCGCATTTCATTTTACTCCTGAAGGAGACAGGTGACTGCGACGGCGGAGGACCCGGTACCTTTCTGTTACTGGTAGTGCATAGTGTTAGAATTAGGACTTATTCACATTATATTTTCGGGGTACTGTATCTTGCACTGGTTGTCATTTGATGGTAAAGCAACGTGATATATAGTATATAAATATATTAATTCACTATATATAAATTTGGTATATAAATATATTGATGTACTCGTCTACTAGTGAATAAATTGTCCTGTTTCCTGAACTTATATGTAACGGCACGTGGTTGTGTCCATTATCCCATACCTGCTGCGGGTCGCACTGCGCTACACTGCTCCGTTCGCTCTCCTGGTCTTTTTTAATTCCATTATCTTCCAGTATCATCTTAACTGTGCTGACATGGCTTTCTGGGGGATTGGGCTCCCTCTAGTGGCAGGTGCACGCCTGTTCACCTGTATTTAAAGGCTCAGCACACAAGTTCTATTAAATACCTGAGGGTATTTATAGCCATCACCCCCAAAACCTCTGTGCTCAGTTATTGGAGTGTTTCAGTCAGCAAACCACGTCTGTGTCCCTGTCTATCCGCCACGTTCCTCGCTTCCTATCGACTTTCTATTTGGATCTTGTTCCATTCCTGGTTCTCTGCTCAGCTCCAGTTTAAACAATTTTGTCACATTGTATTTTGAAGTTCGACTGCAGAAGTAGAACATGTATTTCCGGGCTCCACTACTCCTTCATTTCCTTGGTGGTCATCGTGGGCCATCTTTGGGGGTAGTGGCCTTTGAATCTCCCGCAGCGGAGCCTATCCTGACTTGCAGTTGGCTCTAGTGTAAACCAGGGTCTCTTTAGCCTCCTGCCATAGGAGAAGGTACGTCAGCACTCCTTAGTGATCCAGGGGATCCATATCCTCGTGCCTGGTCCAACCGCTACATTATACTTATTTTATGAAGAAATTAGGTGAAATATTGGATGAAAATACGTAAAAACAATCAAAATTTATTCCACCAAATCTATGCTAGCAAAAAAAAATGTAACTGTTCACAGGTTGTAAATGGTAATGCAACTCGGCCTTAATCAATTCAACAGAGCTGAGCTGAGCAACCCATGCACAGGTGTGGTGCAGAAAGAGGCCATGTTTTTCTAATCCTGATGGCCTTCTGAAATTTAAAGGGAAACTATCAGCAGGTTCCAAGTATCAAACTTGCTGATATCTCCCTATAGCGCACAGGGAACTGAGGATAAAGGTAAGTTTCTTATGGATGATAGCCCTTAAAAAGATGTCATTGTGGGCCACCTATCTGTCCCACCCATGCCTTCAGAATAAACCATGTTTACTCATGTTACCATGGAACCACCAATCCCTATGGTCCCTGACATCTGCTCAGGTGTGCCTGTTCGTGACGCCACACCTATTAGTTTTGATATAGAAACTTTTGCATCCCAGAATTAAAGGGCTTGTCTCATCATAGACATTGGCAACCAATAGAAAAATCCCAAACCAATCAAGAAAAAAGTTATGATCACAACTACTTAACCAAAAATTGATATTCCTTTATTAATTCATGAATCCCAAATTCATCCCATAAAACTAACATATACACTAAGGACACTTAAAAACAAGGTGCAGGGGACCATACGAGAATACAGACAAAATCACATATCATTGCTGACATTGGG
The DNA here is from genome assembly GCF_027789765.1 of Dendropsophus ebraccatus. Lineage (NCBI taxonomy): Eukaryota > Metazoa > Chordata > Amphibia > Anura > Hylidae > Dendropsophus > Dendropsophus ebraccatus. The sequence goes on along the minus strand of NC_091462.1, from coordinate 15,030,394 downwards.
GGAACAATCCATAAATAAATAGGATTCCAAAACCAAATAAAGTGCAATGTGCATCAAAGTATATAGATACAAGGTACTGAGTGCAATATAGAAAGAATCAGGGACTAACTTGCCCATGCAAAAAGCAGTTACATTCGCAACCTCAGACCAGATCATGCACAGGAATCCCCTTCCCCAATGAAACACAATCCCTGCACCTCAACCTCCAACGCGTTTCGTTGACCTTTCTCAAGGAGTGGTCATAGACATTGCTGTAATTTTTCCATCCATGTGACTGCACAGAAAAAACAGTCACTACCTTGTTGTTTAAAGGGGGACTCTGGGCCACCAAGTACACCCATCCCGCAGCCGCTACCTGGTGTGAGCTGCCGCATGAGACGTGATGTCTCAAGGCAGCTCAGCCATACAGCAGCCGTAACAAAGTCCCACCTTGGCCGCTAAATGTCTGAGCTGCCTTAAGACGTCACGTCTCATGCGGCAGCTCACACCAGAAAGCGGCCATGGGATGGGTGTACCGAGCGGCGCGATCCGGGACCTGGCACTGGAACGGGGTAGGTAAGTGACCTCCGCCGTCCATAACCACCCCATCCCCAGCCATTGCTGAAAAATACCCCCGGGCCTGAGTACCCCTTTAAGTCCTGAGCAGGGTCCATTGATTTGACATCAGTGGCCTAGTGATGGGTTTGAAAAAAAACTGCAATGAGACAACCCCCTTTAAGAACAGACCTCATTATTCTGCCATCTGATCATTGCTCGACTTTATATTTCAGATGGATTAGCTCCAGGAATCTAGAGAAGCAGAAGAAACCGAAGGAGGATAACATATAGTAAAAAGAAAATGACGATGAGTGAAAATGACTGCAAAAAAATGAAATAAAAAAGCAGAATCACCTCTGTGCAGCACATCGGCACGACAGATAAAAATCTCCAGCTTTACGTTTCTCCACACTTAAGAGTCTGTTTCATCCGATGAAACCCCAAGTCACTTTTGCAGTTTTGCTCAAAAAATGCAGAATTGATTTTTTTTTCTCCCTTGAAATATGCTTTGAGTTCAAAAACTTTTGAGCTTTATGTAACACAGAAAACCGTGGACTGATAACTGGGCCACGCATGAGGAAACGGCTCAGAAGATGGCTTATTAATCCCCAGGCTATATGGTCTTTTCTGTTACAAGACTTAAATGTATCAGTCTAATAGGAAACTAGGGCTTAAAGGGGTTGAAGACTCTTTTGTAGACTGTTTTTTCTTCTTGGGCATTTGTTTCTATTGATGCAGTCGGCAGTGTAAACATTAGGGGTAAATTTATGAAACAAAAAAACTTTTTGTTGCCCATAGTGCAGTGTGCCACAATGTAGGTTTCTAACGTCTTTCTAACTAACCTGTAGGACAAGTAACTCCAACCACCATTTTTTTGCATTGTACTGTCCTAATATTGCACTAATGTGTTGTCTTTGTGTAAACTAAGTAAACCCACCTGTCCCTGTGCCTCCATAGCGCTGCTCCCAGATCCCACTGACCGCCGCCAGATGCCGTTTTTGGCTGGAATCCGGGAACGTCATGTACGCGGCTCTTCTAGCTTCTAGTAATTTCCCGCTCAGCCAGTTAGTAACTAGGGCAGTGTCGCGCCCCAGTCACTGATTGGCTGGAAGGGCAATTGATCAGCCAGACACATGACATTGCAGCTGGAAGAGCTGCAGGTGGCCGGAGGCTGTCAATGGGAATCGGGGAGCAGCAGTATGATGCACGGAGACTCCAGAGGACACAGAGGCTCCAACAGGAAAGCCAGGGCAAGTGCAAATATTTACTCAGATGGGCGACTGCGCAGCAGCCAATAAACGGCACACTAGCCCCTTAAATATTATCTGAGCTGTCTCGCATGCCCCCCACCTCCTAGAGCCGGTGATGTAAGACAGTTCCAGGAGCGGGCATGTATAAGGGGGCCGGACTGATGGCCGAACCAAGTCTGGACATCGGGACCATAGTGTCTGCCGGGCTGAAGGAGCAGACACAGCGACGGCCAATGGTACGAGTCACCGCAACAGCTGTAACACTTGTTTGGAAATGTTCTGCCACTTGCTGCCAAGTAAAGAAACCATGAGCCTATGATTTAGCCCTCGAGCATCAAGGGCACTATGACCAGACCACGAGAGGGACTACTGCCCCCATAACACTTGTCTTTTGTGCAGGCCTAAAAACAACTGTCGTCAGCCCAATAGGATTTACCTATTCCATAAAATAGTGTGGAAGCAAGGTGGAGCGCCACCAATAGTTTGAACATTGCTAAAACAACTATATAAAACCATAGGAAAGCTAAAAATATAGAGCTGTCTCCATGTAATAAACCAGCTGCACTGATGAAATAGTTGCTCTATAGGGGCATATAATATACCAGTTGGCATATATCCCCCAACAGCTGTATTGCAGGATTTATGGAGGATATAGCAGAGCCGCGGCTTATGTTTCCAGGTTCATTCCCTCCAAGTAAAAAGATATAATTAATTCCATATTGTTAACTTTGCCTTAACTTTCCTATCTAAAGCTCCTGACAGGCGCATAATGACAGCGCTGATAACAACAACGCTTATGCTTAATTACCGGAAACATCATTACGACAACAATTACACATCGAATCAGTCCCGATTGTTGGAGGATTAGCAGAGTGGAGTGTGCTGTGAGCAGGTTTACATTCCGCCGAGTGTGCGATGGATATGCTGTGCACATACAGGGGCGTGCGCTGTTCTCTGGTGTTTGTTGGCTCCTGGTCTTAAACATATGGAGCTCAGTTGGTGCAGAAGGAACAGGAAAGGAGATAAAAATATCCCAGAAATAACAAACATTCTTAGTTTCCTTGAAGGGAATCTGTCACTAGGTTTATTCTGCCTTAAATGAGGGCAGCATAAACTAGTGACAGAAATTCTGAACAGATCTGTGTATTACTTGCATCATTCTGTTCAGCCGTTCTCCTAATATGCAGGAGAATACGTCTGTGTGACAAATCTTGTCACACCCTTCCCCCTGCCCACCAGCTGCTGATTGACAGTTGACTGCCTACACACAGCATGGATAGATAACTGCCAATCAGCAGCTGGTGGGTGGAATTTTCTGCTTCTCATGAATATCCAGGAATACTGAGCACGTGCACATAATGGATCCATCATTCTGTTCAGCTTCTCTGTCACTAGTTTATGCTACCCTGAGATAGGACACCATAAACCTGCTGACAGAGTCTCTTTAAAAAAAAAATGTCTCCAGCAAATATAAAACGGAGTTATTTTCTTTCTGTCCGGTTGTCACCAATTCTGTGGAGAATTTTCTTTGTCATTGTGTGACAATCGAGAGGCAAGGCCGGGATGACAGCCCTTGAAGGACACTACTTGACTGAATAATGTGATACCTGTGAGCAGGCTGGGCTTTGTAGTACCACAGCCTTGACAGGGATCAAGGGCATGGGAGGTCACCTCTGTCTCTATAGGCTGTAGCTGGTTACTTAAAGGGGTACTCTTTAAAATAAACTAGGGAAGCTGCCTCACAACAGATCCACAGAAATAACTGGTAGACCCCCTACTCCATATATACAGTACATGTATACAGGACCCCCTACTCCATCTATACAGTACATGTATACAGAACCCCCTACTCCATCTATACAATACATGTATACAGGACCTCCTACTCCATTTATACAGGTATAAAGGGCAGTATTACCAGCTGCTGCTGCCCTAAGCACTAAACCTGAAGACGCCCCATCCTCACTCACCAATTAGCATCAGGATAGGTAGGTAATAGCTCCAGATGTCACATTTAACACCGCCACACCAGACCTGACCAATACCGCCATACTGTGACTGGATAACACTGCCATACCAGACCTGACCAATACCGCCTTACTGTAACTGGATAATACTGCCAGACCAGACCTGACCAATACCGCTATACTGAGACTGGATAACACCGCCACACCAGACCTGACCAATACCGCCATACTGTGACTGGATAACACCGCTATACCAGACCTGACCAATACCGCCATACTGTGACTGGATAACACCACTATACCAGACCTGACCAATACCGACACACTGTGACTGGATAACACTGCCATACCAGACCTGACCAATACCGCCATACTGTGACTGGATAACACCACTATACCAGACCTGACCACTACTGCCATACACCCCTCAAAAAGACACCAGATTTTCTGAACGGGAGGGTACTGCCCCTCTGCAAGGTGCTACCCTAGGCACCAGACCATGGGTGCCTAATGGTAAATACGATGCTGCAATTATACAGGACACTACAGGTATACAGGACCCCAAAACTATACACTACAGGTGCACGGGACCTCCACCAACTATATACTACAGGTATACAGGACCCCAAACTTTACACTACAGGTATACAGGACCCCAAAACTATACACTACAGGTATACAGGACCTCCACCAACTATATACTTCAGGTATATAGGACCTCCACCAACTCTATACTACAAGTATACAGGACCCCAAACTATACACTACAGGTATACAGGACCCCAAAACTATACACTACAAGTATACAGGAACTCCACCAACTATATACTACAGGTATATAGGACCCCAAACTATACACTACAGGTATACAGGACCCAAAAACTATACCCTACAGGTATATAGGACCTCAACCAACTATATACTACAGGTATACAGCACCTTCACCAACTCTATACTACAGGTATACAGGACCCCCAAACTTTACACTAAAGGTATAACGGACCTCCACCAACTATATACTACAGGTATACATGACCCCAAACTATACACTACGGGTATACAGAAACCAAAAACTATACACTACAGGTATACAGGACCTTCACCAACTCTATAATACAGGTATACAGAACCCCCAAACTTTAAACTACAGGTATATCGGAACTCCACTAACTATATACTACAGGTATACAGGACCCCAAACTATACACTACGGGTTTACAGAAACCCAAAACTATACACTACAGTTATACAGGACCTTCACCAACTCTATAATACAGATATACAGCTCCCCCCACCAACTCTATACTACAGGTATACAGGACCCCAAACTATACACTACAGGTATACAGGGCCCCAAAACTATACACTACATGTATACAGGAACTACACCAACTATATACTACAGGTATATAGGACCCCAAACTTTACACTACAGGTATACAGGACCTCCACCAACTCTATACTACAAGTATACAGCACGTTTAGCAACTCTATACTACAGGTATACAGGACCCCCAAACTTTACACTACAGGTATACAGGACCTCCACCAACTACATACTACAGGTATACAGCACCCTCAAACTATACACTACAGGTATACAGGACCCCAAACTATATACTACATGTATACAAGACCTCCCCAAACTATACACTACAGGTATCCAGGACCCTCAAACTATAAACTACAGGTATACAAAACCTCCACCAACTATACATTACAGGTATACAGCACTAACTATTTACTACAGGTATACAGGACCCACGAACTATACAGTACAGGTATACAGGACCTTCACCAACTATACACTGCAGCTATACAGGACTTCCCAAACTATACAGTACAGGTATACAGCCCCCCCAACTATACACTACAGGTATACAGGACCTCCCTCAACTATACACTACAGGTATACAGCCCCCCCAACTACACACTACAGGTATACAGGACTCCCCCAACTTTACACTATAGGTATACAGCCCCCCTCCACCCCCCAACTATGCACTACAGATATGCGAGACCCCAAAAAACTATACACTGTAGGTATACAGAACCCCTCCAACTATGCACTACAGGTATACACTAATTCCACTGTTGAAACAATACCTTTAGATTGGCCTCCTGGGCACCTTAGAACAAATCTAATTAACACACTGACACTTTATACCCGGGCAGCGTCGGGTACATTTTCTAGTATTTTTAGTTCAAAATCTCCAGTCTTCCAGTACTTATCAGCTGCTGTATGTCCTGCAGGGAGTGGGTTATTCTCTCCAGTCTGACAGAGTGCTCTCTGCTGCCACCTCTGTCCATGTCGGGAACTGTCCAGAGCAGCAGAGGTTTTTTTATGGGAATTTGCTGCTGCTCTGGACAGTTCCTGATATAGACAGAGGTGGCAGCAGAGAGCACTGTGTCAGACTGGAGAGAATACACCACTTCCTACAGATACATAATAGAAGTAAAATAAATGAATTAATTTTGCTGCAGTATCCCTTCAAAGCTCCATTCACTTAAATAAAACTGAGTGGCAAAACCTACACCCAAACTGGAGAAAAGAGTGGCCATGTTTTTCCAATGCTGGATAACCCCTTTAAGCCGCAATAGTAAATGGACTGCATGGCTACCCAAACAGGGTATACTGAAATCCGGGAAAACGAAATAGATAAAGATTGTAATTGGATAGATAGATAGGTAGATAGATAGATAGATAGATAGATAGGAGATAGATAGGAGATAGATAGGAGATAGATAGATAGATAGATAGATAGATAGATAGATAGATAGATAGGAGATAGATAGATAGATAGATAGATAGATAGATAGATAGGAGATAGATAGATAGATAGATAGATAGATAGATAGATAGATAGGTAGATAATAGATAAATGATAGATAGATGATTGATAGATAGATGATAGATAGATGATAGATAGATAGATAGATAGATAGATAGATAGATAGATAGATAGATAGGAGATAGATAGGAGATAGATAGGAGATAGATAGATAGATAGATAGATAGATAGATAGATAGATAGATAGATGGATAGATAGATAGATAGATAGATAGATAGGAGATAGATAGATAGATAGATAGATACTGTAGATGGATAATAGATAGATAGGAGATACAGTAGTAGAGGACGACTGAAGGACTTTTAAATTCTGGGGATTTTCTCTCTTAAAGGGAAAGGCTCTTTAATGATCGGTGTCCTTGGCTAAAATGTAAATGTATTTTGTCAGATGACAGAACAGGACAAAGCCTCGCCGCCTCCCGCCCGCTCTTATCCTACATCTGGAGATGACAGCGTGAATTCATATCGTATTTTCTTTGTAGCAAACTTCTGTCACTACCACAATTAATTCAGACAAAAGCCTTTTCTTCTAATGTGTCATCCCGCTCCGCTCCTCGCAAACCAATTCAGCTTTGACAAATATTTGAATTCTTTACGGAATGGAAAATCTGCCATCAGGAGCTCGGATACATGCGGCGTATCTCCAAACCCAGCCCAATGTAACCTAACCTTCCCGGATGATGAGCAGACCTGGGCAGCCAGTAATGAGATGGAGAAGCCAATGTCTGATTAAAGGGCAATAAATCCTCTACCTGTTCTGGAGGGAGGAGTGCTAAAGCCGTGTATACACATTACATTAATAGCAGCTGAACTTTACAGGGGAACTGAATGACCATCTAATGTGTATAAAGGCCATAGGGGTCACCCAACTATCCCCCAGAGGTAGATGCCAGGAGAGAGAAGAATTGGGCATGCTGGATGTTAAATGCCTGATCCCTTTGTTCTGAGGTGTCCATTCCTGTACCTATTCATCAAGGGACACTTATCTCCACCATCTGGACCAACTTGGGGGAGACCCCACATTGGTTTGGGTATACATTCTCTATACTTGTCAAACTAACAGTGGGATTGAGAGGAGACCCACTGCCATTACTTTTCCATAAGTCCCACAAGAACAGGGACAGGTTTATAGAGAATGGGGCCACAAGCAGCAAGTGAAGCCAAGCCCCCTGCTCCCCATTTTTAGACAGTTTTGATATGAGTGTCTACACTACATAATACCACCATACAATGACCAAACACTACCACTATACAAAGTATAAATAATACTACCACTATACAATGCATAAATATTACCACCATACAATGCCTAAACAATATTATTATACAACACATAAATATTATCACCATACATTGACCAAACACTACCACTATACAATGCATAAATATTACTACCACTATACAATGCATAAATAATACCACCATACATTGACCAAATACTACCACTATACAATGCATAAATATTAATACCACCACACATTGACCAAATACTACTACTATACAATGCATAATAATACCACCACACATTGACCAAATACTACTACTATACAATGCATAAAAATTACCACCATACATTGTCCAAATACTACCACTATACAATGCATAAATATTACCACCATACAATGCCCACACACTACTAATATACAATGCATAAATAATACCACCATACAATAACCAAACACTACCACTATACAATGCAAAAATGATACTACCACCATACAATGACCAAATACTACCACTATACAATGCATAAATAATACCACCATACAGTGACCAAACACTACCACTATTCAATGCATAAATATTACCATCATACAATGACCAAACACTACCACTTTACAATGCATAAATAATACTACAATTCAATGCCCTAACACTTAATTGTATAAATAATACCACCATACAACGCCCACACACTACCTATATATAATACATAAAGTCCCCATATAATAGAAAAATCCATAAAAATGGCACCATACTACTCATAAATAATACCACTATACAATAGGTAACTCATACCGTCATACAATACATAAGTAAATAAATAAATAATAGCACTGTACAATGCATCAATAATACCACCATCCAGTATTCAATGGTCCGATAATACTGCCATACACAAGCTATATAGTACTTCCATATATTATCTAATACCACTGCTATATGGTTAACCCACCATTAATGCCCAAATAATACCAACATACACTGTACTAATATTCCTACTATACGATCCTATCTCGACTGTTGTGACTGTGCCTTGAACAAGTATACTGTTGTATCACACCATGGGAACAGTACGATTCTTATTGTTATTGTTACTGTTATTGCTATGTTTTTGTATAGTCAGTCTGTTTTCTGGCCTTGAGTGTGTCTTTGGAAATTTTTGAATAACTCAATAAAATATTTGTCAGAAAGAAAAAACTATACAATAAAAAAATATACAATACAGCCATTTAATACCCAAATGAGACTAAAAATCAGTGTCCAAATACTACCACTAAACAATGCAGAAACAGTGGAAATGGAAGTGGAGAAGTCCGGCTAAATTTTTATTAAAGTATTGTATTGCCTTCCAAAAGTTATACAAATCCCCAGTATACACTTATTACAGGAAATGCTTATAAAGTCCTTTTTTCCCTGCACTTACTACTGCATCAAGGCTTCAATTCCTGGATAACATGGTGATGTTACTTCCTGGATAACATGGTGATGTCACTTCCTGGAGAAAAAAAAATGGTGATGTCACTTCCTGGATGAAATGGTGATGTCACGACCTGACTCTCAGAGCTGTGCGGGCTGTGGCTGCTGGAGAGGATGATGGCAGGGGGACACTCAGGGACACAGGGCACTGGAGGGACACTGAGCATCCCTCTGCCATCATCCTCTCCAGCAGCCACAGCCCGCACAGCTCTGGGAGTCGGATCCAGGAAGTGACATAACCATGTTATCCAGGAAGTGACATCACCATGTTACCCAGGAAGTGACATCACCATGTTATCCAGGAAGTGAAGCCCTGATGCAGTAGTAAGTGCAGGGAAAAAAGCACTTTATAAGCATTTCCCATAATAAGTGTATATTGGGGATTTGTATAACTTTTGGGGGGCAATACAATACTTTAATAAAAATTTTCACCTGACCTCTCCTTTAATGTTAAAGGGGTACTCCAGCGAAAAGCTTTTTCCCAGTAAATGAAAAACATTACAAAGTTATATAACTTTGTAATATGTTTCAATCACCTATCTGCCCCCCTTCCCTATGTTTTCCCCCCTCAATCCCCAACCAGGAAGTGAAGTAAACTCATTCTTACCTAATGACTGTTGACCCCAGGCTTTTCTGTGGCAGCCATTTTGTGACAATGACATCATCAAGAGGGAGGCGGGTCAAAGCCCTGTTAGGATGACTCAGGTTGCTCAGCTCTGATTGGCTGAGCAAGATGTAAGCCTTCTAACTTTTTTTACAGAGTCGGTTAGACATCACAGGAGACAAAGTGCATCATGGGAAAGCCCAAACCAGGAAGTGAAGAAAATGAAGACACTAACTGGAGCTTCAGGGACCTGCAAACAGCGGGAGATTCAAACGAAGACAGACTCAGGAGTGATGGTAAGTGTAAAAACAATGTTTATGATCGATTGATTGTTTTCTTTTATCAGCACCAGAGTACCCCTTTAAGCTGCTGATGGTCCAGTGCTGTAAGGTTTCACATGACCCACCCCGATTGACCCCCCCCCCAATCCCAGCACTGACCCCATGGTTGCCCTCGTCACTGCTCAGCGGAGGAAGATCCAGTCTCAGGATTCTCCATCCTTCCTTGCCTTGTGTGGCCCTGACCATACTGCCCATCTCTTCTACAGTCACTGGACCCTCAGAGGCCACCATCCCTATCCACCTCCATGCTGCGGGCTCCACTGCCACCTTATATATCATAACCAAGACGTCTCCCATATCCTCATACATGATCGACTTATTGATAAGACATCATTCAGCTCCTACAGACAAGTTCTGATCTCTGCCCGTCCGACAACCAGATTCTCTATAGTAATTGCCTTGTTTTACCGACAATTCCCAGTAGCCAGAGACCTCCATATAAAAGCCATTTATGCCGCCATATAAGCCTATGATTTATCTCTTCTCATTGTTTTTACACCCCGGAGATCAAATCAGCGGTGTTGTCAGTTCCCTGTTAAATGGCTCAGAAAATAGAGAGCTGAAGAGACGGCAGCCGCCATGATGTTATAAATGATAGGAGCCGATAGAAGCGTTCATCAGGCAGAGCTGAGATTCTGCTGGGCTGGCATCACACGCTCCTCGGCGCACGACCCGGCAGATTTGTTACTTGCATCCTTAGCATTTTTGCTTATTTCTTTCTGCTAAACTTTGTTTTAGCTCAGATCCCCCCCACACGGCTATATAATATATGGGCCGGCCAGCTTTATCTCTCTTCTATAGCACCACTGAGATTTGTTTCCTCATTACCTTATAGGAACCTGAGATCAATATTTCCTCTTATTTCCTGCAGATACCACTGAGGGTGGACGGAGATTAGGACCTAACTGCATCCTGCATTATTATAGAGTACAGTGTATGCATTAAGCTCCTGAGCTCCCCCTAGTGGTGTCCGCATGCAAACAAAATGTGGTTGTTTCATCCTAATCAGGATATTTAGGACTTGTATCTTAAAAGGGAAAAAAATAGTTTTTCAAATCAACTGGTGTCATAAAGTTATATAGTTTTGTAACTTGCTTCTATTTAAAAAATCTCCAGTCTTCCAGTACTTATTAGCTGCTGTATGTCCTACGGGAAGTGGTGTATTTTTTCCAGTCTGACACAGTGCTAGAAAGATGACAACAGTGGAGAGAAACGTACAGAGGGCGGCCGGAAACCGGCAGCTCCAGCGGAGCGGGACAGATAAGTATATAACACTGCTATGTCCCCTGCAGCATCAGAGATTACAAGTTTATCCTGGACAACCCCTTTAAAACTGAGCAATAACATGAAAGTGTTTTATTACATTAATAAGCACATAGGAGATAGATAGATAGATAGATAGATAGATGATAGATAGATAGATAGATAGATAGGAGATAGATAGGAGATAGATAGGAGATAGATAGATAGATGATAGATAGATAGATAGATAGATAGATAGATAGATAGATAGATAGATAGGAGATAGATAGATAGATAGATAGATAGATAGATAGATAGATAGGAGATAGATAGAAAGGAGATAGATAGGAGATAGATAGATAGATAGATAGATAGATAGATAGATAGATAGGAGATAGATAGATGATAGATAGGAGAGATAGAAGATAGATAGATAGATAGATAGATAGATAGATAGATAGATAGATAGATAGATAGGAGATAGATAGGAGATAGATAGATAGATAGATGATAGATAGATAGATAGATAGATAGATAGATAGATAGATAGATAGGAGATAGATAGGAGATAGATAGATAGATAGATAGATAGGAGATAGATAGAAAGGAGATAGATAGGAGATAGATAGATAGATAGATAGATAGATAGATAGATAGATAGGAGATAGATAGATGATAGATAGGAGAGATAGATAGATAGATAGATAGATAGATAGATAGATAGATAGATAGAAAATGGATGATAAGATGGATAAATACTGTGTGAGATACTAGTCATCCATGTAACACATGAGCTGATGCTGTTCTGTGCTAATAGAATCGAGGATCCAGCTGAGAGATATCAGCAGAAGCCGTGTCCTGTCACCATGAGCCTTCCCTTCTCTAGTCTATGGGAGATATGATAACAGGTTGACATGAGAAAACTGGGGGGGGGGGGGGGGGGGTGACAAAATGATTACTGTAGGATGCAAATGCTATGCAGTCAGGTGTTATTCACACATTGTAACTACCAAAACCACGATGTGTGAGATATGAGACATGCTGCAGGGGGGACACGCCGGTCAAATGGGCAGTCTGTCCCAGACACTACTGCATTTTGGCACAGGGCACTGGAGAAGGAGGGCGCTGGAACAGTGATAGAGGGCAACAGTAATTGGATGTCATGTGGGACTATGGGGTCAAACTGGTATATGGAGTCTTGCAAGGCATGCATGCTCCAGTCCGATTGTGCGCCATTTGAATACCAGTGGCTGAAGAAGTTGGATGTCGCTGTAGGTGTAGTGTCCCAGCACAGGTGTGCCACCAAGTCTTATTGCACCTGGGTAAAGTAACTCTCTCAGGTTCACACAAAAGGGGATGAAGGAGATTGCGTTATGTGTGTTCCCCACTAGGTGTCGCTGTTGTATTTATTATGTATGTACTGTACTATGCACAGCAGCTGCAGGTTTGTTTCCCTCACTTTTCCTCCTATCCTAGCTTTTCTCTCTTACCCACACACAGCCCCACCAATCACACACTAACTAAGATATCCCTATAAAAAGGAGCTAGTTCCTGGTGGAGGGGTCTTTTGTCTTCTCATTGAGTCAGTGGAGGTGAGACACCGCAGAACGAGAGAGATATCTTTTATGGTACAGCTATCATACAGCACTACAAAACCTTAGGAGGGAGTGACGTCTTCTGAGGAAAACCTTGTCCACGCCAGGGATATCTTCTACAAGTTGCAGGCAGTAACCTCGAGTTAGGTACTGACCCCAGTAGGACAAATAGCGTTATGAAAGCTGATGTAATCTACTGCAACGCACAGCTGTTCTGGGAAGTCTGGAAAAGTCTGCTCAACCCAGCGCAGGGACCTGGGACCTCGTACTACCCTATGAGGACGGGACACTGTAGGGCAAAAGGCGGTCAGATTAGTGAATCTATACATGAGTACCAGTATCTTCTGCTGTTACCTTTATCTTCTACTACGCTATTCCGGCAGAGTACACTACTAGATTGGACAGGGCCCTTAAAATGTTCCTTTACTCTACCCTGCTGTTACAACTCTTGGTACTACCTCCTGCCTGCACCTGCAGTTACCAGAGTGTATTTGTCATGTATTGTATTAAAGTTCTTATCAGTAAACAAAGTTATCCTGGTTAGAGTGACTCTGTACCCACAATCTGCCCACCCCAAACTACTTGTACCTTCGGATAGCTGCTTTTAATCCAAGATCTGTCCTGGGGTCCGTTCGGCAGGTGATGCAGTTGTTGCCCTAAAAAACAACTTGCAGCCCTGTGCAAAGTGTCGTGGCCTAGAGTGTCTGTGCATTAGGCTGGCACAACCTCTCTGTCCCTCCTCCCTGTCCTTATCATTAGGAATGCCCCAAACAGGTATTCTCCTATTCATCAGCTGTGTGAACACTGCACATGGGCTGGATCGTTAAGGCACCTGTGCAATGTTCAGACAGGAGGAAATGTTCCAGTGGCATTCCTAATGATGTAGAGGGTGGGGAGGAGGGACGGAGGGGTGGTGCAAAGTTAGGGCACAGATGCTCTAAGCCACGGCCGTTGGGCACGGGGCTGCAAGTTTAAAAGTTGTTTTTTAGGACAACCACTGCATCACCTGCCGAACGGACCCCAGGACAGATCATGGGTTAAAAGCAGCTAACTGACGGTACAAGCGGTTTGGGGGGGACAAATTGTGGGTACAAGTGCCCAAGTAACCCTATAGCCATGCAGCAGCCACACTACCGCATAGCTACCCCGGCATTCGGCATAGGGAGTCCTAAAAAACATGAATACAGCTCTAGGCCATAGACTATAACTATGTTTTCCTGGACTCCCTAGAGCTAAATCCAACTTTTTCAGACACTAATCAAATGCTGAACGGAGCATGCCCGAGTGGCGCATATCTCTACTTTGCAAGTAATCCATTACCAACAGAGACTAGAATCAGAGAAGGGGGAGCGATCCTGAATTTAGCAATGAGGCTATGCTCGCCTTGTTTATTTGCTACAGGACCTGATGGTAGATATTGTAGCTTATGGGACAGGCATATATAGTGGGGGTCCTGTCTCACACATGAGGCCCCTCCATCCCGCTTCATATTCACAGAGCGCTGACACTCTTGAACCGTTGCGATGTCATTCGCAGGCCTCATTAATATCCCCCCGTGATGATGAACGTTCGTATTATCATTAGAATTATTTCCACCTTTGAAAGCAGCAAAATAGCGTTGACAACGACAATCTGTTCATCCTCGAAAAACATAATGGGAATTCAATTTGCCGGAACGTCAAACGCGCTTTGTAATACGATTAATACAATCCTTGCAGAGTGACCAATGTGCGGAGGGAGAGGAGGAATGATCCCCGCGCCATGTCTTACAGATCTGCCAGCAATTTAGAAGCACAGCGGTTCGGAACGGGCGGCATCCGGCCGCATCTCTGCAACAATTACGGGAATGTGGGAATCAGGCGGTAATCACCGGGCCGGTTGTCAGAGCCTCGGGATGTGCGGGGTTCTTCAAGCTCAATAAGGCTGAAGGTGAAACAAGTTGATTGTATCAAGGGACTCAGGCTGATGAGAGATGGCAACTTCCAATCTAGTGATGATTGTAGCAGCAAGTAAAGTGTTCGGCGAATGACATCCGGCTCCCCTGGAGGGGACGCCGTACAGCGATGAGCCGGAGACAGAGGCCTTTTATACAGTCCATCAATGTCTGGGGGGCTGCATGGTGTCAGGACTGCAGAATGAATTAAAATATAACTAAATTCATGATATACAGAATGGAGAAACACACCTGAATATAGATGCCTGATTTAATAGCTTATTTAATATATAGGGGGCACAGTCAGGACCCTCGTCTATTAGTCTAGTGCCTCCAGCTCCCAATGTAGTACATAAACAGTGCATTGATTTCAATGATTGCTGTGCTGTGCCTCACATCTACTGTGGTGGCGCTGGAGGGAAACTAGTGCTGTCAGTTTTTCCCACTGATCGCTGGGGTGTGGTACCGTTGCGACACTTGTCACGGGGCCTGAGTGGGGATGGTATGCTGGCTCTCCCCCAGTCCCACAACCACTCATCTATTAGTCTAGTGCCTCCAGCTCCCAATGTAGTACATAAACAGTGCATTGATTTCAATGATTGCTGTGCTATGCCTCACTTCTCGTGTGGTGGTGCTGCAGGGAAACTGAACAAGTGTTGCCAGTTTTCCCCCTGATCACTGGGTTGCGGTACCGTTTCGGCACTGGTCACAGAGCCTGAGTGGTGGTGGTATGCTGGCTCTCCAACAGTCCCACAACCACTATTACAATAGAATCAGTTAACCCCTTCTTCCAATGTGTTGGCGCCGGACATGAAGCACAAGGAGTCAGGGGGAAACCGTAACTTCACTGAACAGTCTTTTCAAGTACAATAGAGTTTCGTACAATCCTTGTTCACAAGATGGGTTTAGCTTGCGAGCCGGTCTGTCAGCTGTTTCCCCTTTAAATGTAGCCTGCAGGTTAACTTAATAGTTTTGGAGACTTTAGGGTATAAGAGAGCGATTTTTAACGATAAACGACTAACGATAAACGATCGAATATGAGATTGTTTATTGTTAACCTGAAATCGTTCACCATATTACACAGAACAATAATCGTTAGTTACGATCGTTACCATGATCGTTATTGCGCTCGTTACTATGATCGTTTATTCCTTCTGATCCCAGAAAAACAATGAACAATGTGCAATTACACTGAACAATTAGTGAAAAAATGCGAAACTTGAGCGAACGAATGTGGAATTACAGGAAACGATTAGCGAACGATTAACGATAATTTTAGGTTCAGGATCTAAATCAACGATCAACGACATACGAACGATTTTTCGATCATGGCCTGCAATTACACAGAACGATTATTGTTTCAATTCGAACAATAAAACGATTTTTCGCACGATAATCATCCTGTGTAATAGGGCCCTTAAGATGGGAAGGACACTGATAAGAAGACAGTCTCTGAAGTAGGCAGCTAGATGTAAGGAGACTTACGGCACTGTGAAATAAGAATTCTACTCTGCTGGTGAGGGCCTTTACAGCTTTGGTTTGGCTGCAGAATTGAAGAGAGAGAACCAGAACTCATGAAAGAATCTGTTAACGTCCTTGACGTTAGCCAAAAACAAGACATGGCTGAAGCAGGGGGACCTTTTTAGCAAGAAGCAACTTCTCCAACCCCTTTCTAGACTTAAACAGTAACTCTGGGGATCTCAGGATTCAAACAGGCTCTGGCCAGTGAAGGGAAACTCTCTCTGGCTCTGGATAAGGCTGGCACACACAGGAACACTATAACAAGACTGACTGACAAGACAAGACTAGACTCCCCAGACCGGCTCTAACCACCCTTTTATGCTACAGGGAGCAAGTTTCCATTGGTGGAGTGAGGTCTGAGGTAACTTGATAGCCCATTGGCCCAAGGGAATGAGGAAACTTTGGCTAATCCCTGATAGGTTGAGAGAGGGGAGGTAACCCAAACAGACTGACTCCACAAGCAAGTGACAGACTACTCCAGCAGAATACAGACAATCTAGTCTAGTTAACCCTTGCACAATGCTCCAGCACATGCTACATGTCACTAAATAGAAGCAGCAATGTAATATCCAGAAATGCAGTTTCAAATCTTACACAGGACCCCTGAAAATATGAATAATGTGCCGCCCTACATAACAGTACACACGGCAGCATACAAAACGGGGTCTGCAACACTGCAGGAGACTGGGAAGTTATACAGATTTGTAAATTACTTCTATTTAAACCAAGTCTTTTAGTACTTATCAGCTGCTGTATGTCCTGCAGGGAATGGTGTATTCTTTCCAGTCTGACACAGTGCTCTCTGCTGCCTCCTCTGTCCATGTCAGGAACTGTCCAGAGCAGGAATTCCTACTGCTCTAGACAGTTCATGTCTGGATTTAACATTTCCAACCCTTCTAAAGTGTAACTATCATTCCTTGCTGGATACGCTGTTAAAATCCCGCCGCCAGCATGTCTATTTGGCCGTGCCGAGGACGTAATTTATCCAGCAGCGCCAGACTGTATACACTCACAATGCAGTGTTACTTTGTTTCACGATGTTAAGCCAGGTGTTCACGTGTCGCTGACTAGCAGTCGTATTATGCGTCTTCCACTAATTGCCGACAGGTTCCCTCCATGCGCTGATTTTTGTACATGACAATTTCCATAAAGCTTCTAATGTCTCTTGGCAGTCGAGCACGTATGACAGGGGAACAATGAGGCGCATTCAGCTATCAGTCTCATTCAATCACTCTCACACTCATTTGATTTGTGCAGGTGGAAATAGAGACTATTACCTCCCAATCTATCCTGGGAAATTTGCTCAGGCATTAAGGCTGCAATCACACACCGTAGTTTTTGCTGCAGTTTTTTAAGCCAAAGCCAGGATGAATAGAAAATCTAAGGGAACAAGTTACAGATCTCCACTTCTGGATTTCTCACAGCTACATAAAAAGTTAGAGTATATTCATACATAGCGGTATAAAGGACAGATACTACTCTGCTTAATTTTTGAAGACTGGTAAAATGCTGATCACATGATGAAGCCTGGTAATGCTGATCACATGATGAGGCCTGGTAATGCTGATTACATGATGAAGCCTGGTAATGTTGATCACATGATGAGGCCTGGTAATGCTGATCACATGATGAGGCCTGGTAATGCTGATCACATGATGAGGCCTGGTAATGCTGATCACATGATGAGGCCTGTAAATGCTGATCACATGATGAAGCCTGGTAATGCTGATCACATGATGAGGCCTGGTAATGCTGATCACATGATGAGGCCTGGTAATGCTGATCACATGATGAAGTCTTGTAATGCTAATAACACAGTAAAACACATACATAGAGTTGGAGTCATAGGTTGGACTATGTTGACAATAAGGTCTCCTTGTGTATCTTAGCCATATCAGAGTCTATTAGATTGGGCAGTGCTATACACCCAGCTTCTATCCCAGCCATATGAGGGTCCATTAGATTGGGTGTGCTATAGGGGTATGCAGGGAGTTGTACTGTTTCAACATCTATAGAGTCAAAGATAAGAGACTGCTGGATGACAAGATCCTCCAATGTTTCAGATTCAATCCTAACCATATCGTGGGCCCATAAGATGGAACCTTGCCATAGGTGCATGCGTTGCTGGAGAGCAACAGGTTGGAGATCGCTGGACTACAGCCTCCTGTGATGGCTAACGTTCAAGTGACATCACATAAGCATCCATGAAGTTGGGCCATGGAGAGCACAAGTTGTCTCCCCACTGTTTGGGGGAGGGGGGTGTTTACAACCAACCTTTAACTTCCTATTGATGGATCACATGGATAGCCAAGTCAATAAAAAAACATGTTTTTGCGCATTAACAATAAGCCAGAGAAGTCAGTGAGGAATAAGACCCCTTTATACCTTAAATAGCTTCATCCTGTACATCTCGAAGAGGAGCCTTTTTAAAGTCAGTAGAACATTGTTTTCTAGCTCGGAAAAATCATTCAGACTTTCCTTTTTGTGGCAAGGTCTCTCTTCCTTTAGAATTGAGGCCACATGTTCCTATCTACAAGGACTCTCACGCCAAGGACTCTGCTCTCTGTATGCGCTTTGCTGTCGGCATGAGGAAAGGATAACCCATTAATGCCTCTTTGTTGACTCTTGGTTCAAGAATTTGCGCACCCTGGTGGGAAATTAATTATTTTTAGAATTATGAACAATGCCCCCGCTCTAGATCCTATGGTTCTTGTACTGTGGGTAATTGGACAGAAAAAAAAAATACACCCCCTGTTGGCATCTGTAATGATTACGCCAACTGTTATAAAATCCAATCTTCTAATTGATGAAGGAGGCTCAAAACAAGGTGACCCAAGAGCCACCCAGAAATCTGGTAAGACTTTGAAGAGAAATATGCTGATGACCAGAAATAATGGGGAAATTTGAGAAAATAGTGTTTAAAAATTAAAGTACTTAAAAATAAATAATAAATTATTATTATTATTATTATTATTATTCAAGTCAATGGTCAGAAATGCTCTATGCTGGCACTATGCAGAGGCTTTATACTGGCACTGCCAACATGTCTTGGGCAGATACCACCACCCATGATCATGGCCATGACAATGGGCACTATCTATGTAAAATGCATTGGCGTTAGCCATGCTGTGTTACCTGTATTTGGACTGTACATGTACCCTGAATAAATATCCATGTCTGTTACAGAGGGAACTACAATGAGACTGAAAAAATTATAAGTGTACTACACTGGCACTATAATAATGGGCATTAAACTGGCATTGTTATGTGGCATTATGCCTGGCGCTGTGGTTAATGCACTATGGCACTGCTATGGTTCAGTGTGGCTAACACTGTGATGAGGGAATTACATTGTCACCATTATAAGGCCGGCAGGGGAATAAATTGCACTGGCGCGGCAACTAGGACTTTGATGAATACACCATATTAACATTGTTATGTGGCATTCTGACTGGCCCTTTAATAAGCGCCCTTTGGCACTGTTATGGTGCATTGCGGCTAGCACTGGCACTGATATAAAGTCCTGTGGCTGTGGTGTGATGATTCCACTAAACTGGCACAGTTATGTAACATTATGGCTGGCATTGTAATTAAAGGGATAGTCCGCTGATTTTTTTCTTTCAAATCAACTGGTTATAGAAAGTTATATAGATTTGTAATTTACTTTTATTTAAAAAAATATCCAGTCTTCCAATACTTATCAGCTGCTGTGTGTCCTGCAGAAAGTGGTGTATTCTCTCCAGTCTGACACAGTGCTCTATGCTGCCACCTCTGTGCATGTCAGGAACTGTCCAGAGCAGGAGAGGTTTTCTATGGGGATTTGCTGCTGCTCTGGACAGTTCCTGACATGGACAGAGGTGGCAGGAGAGAGCACTGTGTCAGACTGGAAAGAATACACCACTTCCTGCAGGACATACAGCAGCTGATAAGTACTTATAGACTGGAGATTTTTAAATAGAAATAAATTACAAATCTATAACTTTCTGACACCAGTTGATTTGTAAACTTTTTTTTCCCAGGGCTAAGGATCTGCATGCAGTCATTGTGCCCGGCAGGTTACTTTTAGCCGCTTTGGTTTCTTCCTATGTACCAATAGGTACAGATTGTGAGCGCCATTGCAGTATATAGAAGTATATAGCAGTATATAGCAGCTCCTCCATCCCACCCGCAGAGATGACTGATGTGACGAAACAGAAAAGTGTCAGGATGACATCACGGATGATAGATCCGCTCCTGGTAATAGCGGTGCCGAGTCTCCTCAATCACAGCAGCCGTATCGTATGCAGAATCCACCCTCAGAATCCTCTGACAACTCTTAATGTCTCCCTCCTTTTCCTGGGTTAGATTGGAAGATAAATAAACCGTCTGACATTCTTATTCCACTTGTGTAAATCAAATAAGCCTGGAAATGAATGCTGACTGATGGCTGAATGTGCCACGCTCCTCATCTCCTGCCAGGTAGATTTTATGACTGAGAGACGATAACCAGTTTATAAAAAGTATCATGCAAGGAATAAAGATATGTAGCGGCTATAGGAGCCGAGGATTCCTGGAACGCTTAATTATTCAGATACGCAGAATACATAGAGCGCCTGGGTAATGAAGCCGGGCTCCGGCCGCCCCTTCTCCAGGCTCATTCCCCTCTGTCTATATGCAGCAGCTCCGGGATAATCTTCTCCCTGATTATAATTAATCCAACCTTGCCGTAATGGAAATCAGCTGGTAACATGAGGGTTATTGTTCTCTCGCATTGTTCACCTTTACAGCAATGCCTCTGCAAACCAGTAGTGATGAGCGAACTTGCAGAAAGTTCCAGTTTGGCAACAACCATCTCGGCTTCATTTGACTTCTGGCGTCTGGAGAAGTTGGATGCCGTCCTCTATGAAAACATGAATACAACCATAGCCCAAAGGCTGTATCCATGTCTTCCTGGCAGCCCTAGGGCTGAAAGATCCAACTTCTCCAAATGCCAAGCGTCCAGGTTCAGACGGATGTTGCCAAACCCGAACTTTGTGCAAGTTCTCGCATCACTACAAACAAGTGTAAGGACCTATTCCCATAGAACCTATGCTCTGCTACAGGTGCCGGGAAAAGCTGAATCCAATTGTTCTGCAAAGTGAATTCACGCCAATTCGTTAAGAAAATTAGCAAAAAAACCCCAAATGGCGTCCGCATGTGCTGTGTGGAGCGTCACTGAGAGGGAAAAAGGGATTAACCATAATCCCTAGTGCCCGTCCAATCAGCTGCAGGCCCCTCTGTGATGTCAGCACCTCCCCCTCTATATAAGGCGGTTGGGTAACGGGTGTAATCAGAGAACTCTTACCACTCTGCTCAACCCAGGTTACAAGGTCTGGGGCAAACCCGGCACATGGAATGATAATTTCCTCCCACAAGGTAAAGTCTGGGTACAAAAGCCAACCAACATGATTCTTGAAAGAAGCTTTGGGTGTGACTAGAGCGTCATGTAACTTAAATGGGTACTGTCACTTTAAATAAAAAAAATAAAAAACTTTTGACTTGTCCCAGAGACATCTTTTGTCCTCCTAGAGACACACAGCTGGGAGAAGTGCTTTGCTGAGCGCTTCGCTCGCTGCCTTTTCTGTCTTTTTGCAGGAGATGGTCACCATTATAAGTCTATGGAGCCTGTAACCTGCAACAAGAGATTAGAGTCGAGGAATGAAGCTCTCATCTGAGCACTTCTCCCTTTTCTTTTGAACAAACAATGGGTGTTTGAACACCCAGCCCACAACTGATCACACCTTAGACTAGAGATGAGCGAACCTGGAGCATGCTCGAGTCGATCCGAACGTTCGGTATTTGATTAGCGGTGGCTGCTGCAGTTGGATAAAGCCCTAAGGCTATGTGGAAATCATGGATATAGTCATTGGCTATATCCATGTTTTCCAGACAACCTTAGAGCTTTATCCAAGTTCAGCAGCCCCAGCTAATCAAATACCGAACATTCGGGTTCAGATCGACTAGAACCCGAACCCGGTTCGCTCATCTCTACTTATGACATGTCTCTAGAACAGGTCCAAAGTTTTTCAAAAGTTTTTCTTAAAGTGACAGAGACGCTACCGTCAGGGCACATCTATGTGTACGTAACAGCCCCATTTGAAGGATATTTACTTCTGTAAAAGACGCAATGTCACCTCCGTCTTTCTGAGGATTCAGTAATAATTCATCGGCGGACGACGCCTCGCAGTAACGCAGACAGCTCTGACGGACCTCACCCGTATGGACCAAAGAACATGAAAAAGTGGAATTTGATATTGTAACGGGTTTTTTTTTTGCTTTTCAGTCAGTAACTCCCTAAACGGCCATTACTCTTCATCTTAAAGATTTTAGTATTCTACCTGTGGGGAATTTCACAAGATTTATCATCCATAGATCTGGTGCTATCTCCCATCCCCCCATTATGTGTTCTCTTAGTCAGTGACTACTCTGGAATACTTAATTAGCGCTATGGATTAGAGATGCAAATACAGATGTGTCCTTATAATTATGCAGAAGGTATATTTACCGTGCACTTACAGGCCCACTGGTTTGTGAACTGTTACATTATCTCATTATGGAAATGATATTTAATTTTCTACCCTGCAAATAGATCACGATTCACGGCCTTTATCAGATGACAGCGCTTAGTATGCAGGGTGAAGGGCCAACAAGTCACCCTTAAAGGGGCAGAGAGGATTTTTTCTTCCTTTGCCGCTATAAGGTAAAGACTTTAACTTGGAAATAGCCTTATAACCCTTACAATTGCCTCTCTATGTTTATTGCTGATGTCTTTCCTCCTTGCATGGTGTTTGATATACTGATGCTGTTTGATTAGCACCTGCCTCTCACTTAACCCCTTAATTCCAATTGAAGCTAAAGCTTTGGCTGTCCAGACATGATGGGAATTGTAGTTTTGCAACAGCTGGAGGGCCGAAGGTTTCCGATCCCTGCCATAGACAGCAAACTGTTGTGTTCTGCATACTAGAAAGTGTAATCAATATACAAGATTACACATCTGTAGTGTCCCAGCACAGGTCTGCCACTAAGTTCCTTATGCACCTGGGTAAGGTAACTCGCTAAGGTTCTCACAGTGGGATGAAAGACAGTTGTAGTGTTTGTTTTTTCCCACTAGGTGTCACTACTGTATTTACTGAATATTTAATGTTCTGCACAGCTGAAGGCCGGGATCCCATAGAAGCAGAGGCAGTGTTCCACAACGTGAAAACGTTCCACAACGGCCGTACTTTTACGTAGTGTGAACATAGCCTGACAGTGCATTCTAAGTGGTTTTATGTATGGCTGCTAGTTTACCATTATATCGTCTGTTTTTGCACTTTTTTAGCCCAAATAGTATTATGCTTTTTGGTGGATATAGCGTCCAGCTCTATACAATATACTTATCTGCTTATCCAGTGAAGTTTGTTGGCTCTTTTCCATTATACTTGTGTTGTCCTCTTCTCCTCACATTGAGAGGGGGGGTATATTTTATATTTAGGTATATATTGATTGATTGATTTTGTACCTCTTTATTTTTGTCCCTTGAGTGGGATCCATTTTTTTGGGTGTGTACTACGCTATCCCGGCAAAGTACACAGCTACATTGGATAAGGCCCTCAAGAAGCTCCTCTACTCCACTTTGTTTCTACCTACCAATTCTATACCACTACCTCTTGCCTGCACCTGCATTCCAATGTATTGCACTGAAGATTTTTAAGTAAATGGATACTTTTCTGTTTAAGCCATTGTACTGTGGTCTATCATTTTGCATCTGCACCCATACACCTGTTCACACTTGGGCTATCCAAAACCTCGAAACACAGTGCCTGTTTCTCTGGAGGTGGGTTCTAAAGCCACTAAAGGCTAACGTGACAAGTGCCCAAGTGACCCCACACCCACGCAGCAGCCACACCCCCGCCATACGGCACATTCACTTTTGCTCTCTATTATCAACCTGATGTCATTATAAAGAAGTCACAGATGAAAAAACTCAACCTGCTCGACGTCTTTGTTCTCCCGCTGTATATTAGATGCTGGCGGTGCTTTCCATTTGCTGTTGCTCTCGCTCTATCTCTGCCTGACCTATGGCACAGGAGCCTTCTGGAGACATTACCGGTCAATCCCTTCACTTTCCAGCACTCTTTAACCGGAGCCGTCAGCTTGGCACCGCACTTCAGCGCTACAATTACAGTCCAGGATGAGAGATGAAATTCTGTGAATGCGGCAATGTCCTATTGATTTTTATAAAAGCCCTTGGATACGGTTAACCACGGCTTACTGACAATTTGCAGTTCCATCTTAAGCTTTACCCCCCTGAAGTAATAGCGGCTTCACAAGCAATGTTCATTAAAGCAGCCGATCGCTCCTGGGGGCCTGACCTGAAAGATGCGCTACGGCAGGTGGCGAATCCTGATCCACGCAGAAACACTGCTCGCACCTACTGCACCTCTCACATTGTCACATTCATAACTAACTTAACAGTCTTAAAATTGCTGCATTTAAAGGGATTCTCAACTTAAAACAAAATTTAAAGAAAATTAAATCAACTGGTGTCAGAAAGTTAAAAAGGACAGGGGCGGCGCTGTTATTGTAATTATTATAGTATTATTATAGTATTATTATTATTATTGTATTATTATAGCTATTTTTAGGCTTTAAAGGGATACTCCGGTGATTTTTTTTTTTTTTTTTTTAAATCAACTGGTATCAGAAAGTTATACAGATGTGTAAATTACTTGTATTAAAACATCTCAAATCTTTCAGTACTTATCAGCTGCTGTATGTCCTGCAGGAAGTGGTGTATTCTTTGCAGTTTGGCATAGTGCTGTCTGCTGCCACCTCTGTCCATGTCAGGAACTGTCCAGAGCAGCAGCAAATCCCCATAGAAAACCTCTCCTGCTCTGGACAGTTCCTGACATGGACAGAGGTGGCAGGAGAGAGCACTGTGTCAGACTGGAAATAATACACCACTTTCTGCAGCACATACAGCAGTAGATAAGTACTATTTTAAAAAGAAGTAAATTACAAAACTTTAAAACTGAAACTAGTAGTAATGCATTTAAGAGCAGTAAGTGTGAATAAACAGGGGGCTGCAGACAATGGCGACCAGAACTACACCGAGTGACCTGCAGGGGTTAAAAGTGGAGGACCAGGGGCTTCATAGTCTCTTCTACTTAGGGGGGTTCCACATTACACCACAGCAGCACAGAGAATCTACAGCAAGAACAGGTAGTCTGTTACACTCTGGACTTTCTTACTCTTCCTGTCTAGTCTTTCCTTATTCCATAAATGGTCAATGCCGCCTTAGAAAACTTCCCTCCATGTAATAGCTTATGAGATCTATAATATATTTGTATGGCCACTTAAAGGGGTTATCCAGCGCCAAAAAAACATGGCCACTTTTCCCCCTACTGTTGTCTCCAGTTCAGGTGCGGTTTGCAAATAATCTCCTTTTACTTCAATGGAACTGAGTTTCTAAACCCCACCCAATCTGGACACAACAGTAGGGGGAAAGTGGCCATGTTTTTGTAGCGCTGGATAACCCCTTTAATTTACTAAAAATGACTACTTTCCCTCATAAAAGCAGCTCTAGTTTTGGACACTAGGTGTCTCCCTTCTCTACAATCTGCTATTCACTGCCTGTTCTCAGTATCTGGTAACAGCTAGATTAGGACAGAACACAGGAAGTGGATTTAGCATGGTAGGTTCAGGAGAGATAAGCTGTATACCTGTAAGTTGCATGCTGAAGATGACCCACACTGTTCCTTAAAGGCAAATCAAGGATTTCATCTCATTAGCTACCATCGATAAAGTTCAGGGCAGGTATCACTTGTGCAGCTAGCAATGTATCTATTGCTATCTTGTCATAGTGCTGCAGTGTGCCACCCTTTAGCTTCCCTACAGCTGCTGTTTTTTTCCTTTCTGCAACCTTGCAACACAAGTGCATCAGTAACCCCTCTGCACATCTAGTCCTGTACTGTCCAGCACAGTGCCAAACTTTTTTTAGTCCAGTGTACTTTTACCAAGGACTCACTGCATAGCAGAGGGGACTGTGTGCTTTCCGGTAATTATCCAGAGAAGTAAGGGCAAGAAAGACCATGTATGTGTACTACTGGCAAACAGTTAAGCTCTAGCCCCACTGTCTGGTGACGAAGAGAATGAGAAATAGCTGTGCACAATGAAGGGGTCTCTCAGCAGTGACAGCACTAAGGTCACCTTGAGAATAGTTAATCGGACAAAAAACAGGTGCAGTTGCACTTTAAGGATGTTCACACCATGTAAGTTCCGTAGTAATCACTGCCATTGTAAGAGCTGCCGTGATTTTTACGGTGTTTTGCTGCTTTATGAGGAATCCCGGCCAGAGTGTATACACATAGGAAAACACTCCGGCCGGGATCCCTAGTGGCGCAGCAAGAAACTGACATGTCAATTTTCTGCAGTTCACACAATGGAGTGTGCGTCTTCGGCCGCACACTCCATTGTATGCAGCGGGATATTCGGATGTGGATGCACAAGGATGCCCCGCATCCGAATTCAGCGGCGCTAAAGATCATACGTCCGGGACTGCAGTACCGGCCGGGTCACGGAACGGCCGGTCTCTTACAAAGTCTGAACATAGCCTAAAGGTGCAGTATAACCTCTCCATAGATAATAGCATCCATTAATAATTTTTTGCAGCGTTTATCCCTATCCAGCGTCACAATAAATAAGAAGACAACAGCGTTCCGGGGTCACATCTCCATTTTCATGCTGTGCTGCTTAATCCACCCTCAGACCTCGATACCGTTAAATCTCTGCCTCCATCCTGAGCTACAATGGCACGGAGCGCGGCTCTTACCCACCTTGTGATTTCTCACCGTCTGGCCCCATCAGATCCAGGATTAATTCTCACATCCTGCTCCCGCGCTCAGTAATTACATTCTCTGCCTCTAAAAACCTGTCACAGGCTTTTTATAGTCCTGACCTTTGGATTTCAATATTGTCACTCGCTGCGACCCCCTGCGAGGTGCGACTCTTCCTCCGCACCGCCATATAATGGCCTCCTTACAAAACATAATTGTCTTTCCTGCTTTATTCCGTTTTGCACTATTTTTCATCCATAGACGATAATAATTGTTGTACTTCTATAGAATTTGTGTCAGCAGCCATCAATTCTCCCTGATGATTCACTGTCTCCAGAATAAAAAACATAGAGTACATATGAGGCCACACATACAGAGCTGTAACAAAGGACTCATAGAGATATAGGAGGTCACATAGAACCGCAGCAGGAACCCAGTGTGAGGAAGAAGGAGGAAGGAAACAATGTTATTCTGATTTTACTATTACTATATAGGAGCCGTATTAGTTATTTTAGTTAGTAGTTATTTTCTTGTATATAGGAGCAGTATTATAGTAGTTACTAGAAAATGTACCCGGCGCTGCCCGGGTATAAAGTGTCAGTGTGTTAATTAGATTTGTTCTAAGGTGCCCAGGAGGCCAAGCTAAAGGTATTGTTTCATCTGAGTTAATCAGTGGAATTAGTGTATACCTGTAGTGCATAGTTGGAGGGGTTCTGTATACCCACAATGTATAGTTTTTAGGGGTCTCGCATATCTGTAGTGCATAGTTGGGGGGGCTGTATACCTATAGTGTATAGTTGAGGGAGGTCCTGTATACCTGCAGTGTACAGTTGGTGAAGGTCCTGTATACCTATACTGTATAGTTCGGGGGTCCTGTATACCTGTAGTATATAGTTGGTGCTGTATACCTGTAATGTATAGTTGGTGGAGGTCTTGTATACCTGTAGTTTATAGTTTGAGGGTCCTGGATACCTGTAGTGTATAATTGGTGGAGGTCTTGTATACCTGTAGTATATAGTTTGGGGGTCCTGTATACCTGTAGTAAATAGTTTGAGGGTCCTGTATAACTATAGTATAGAGTTGGTGGAGGTCCTGTATACCTGTAGTGTATAGTTTGGGGTCCGATATACCTGTAGTATATAGCTGGTGGAGTTCCTGTATACCTATAGTATATTTGTGGTCCTGTATACTTGTAGTATAGAGTTGGTGAAGGTGCTGTATACCTGTATTATAGAGTTGGTGTAGGTCCTGTATACCTGTAGTGTATAGTTTTGGGGTCCTGTATACCTGTAGTGTATAGTTGGTGGAGGTCCTGTATACCTGAAGTATATAGTTGGTGGAGGTCCTGTATACCTGTAGTATATAGTTTTGGGGTCCTGTATACCTGTAGTATATAGTTTTGTGGAGGTCCCGTGCACTTGTAGTATATAGTTTTGGGGTCCTGTATACCTGTAGTGTAAAGTTTGGGGTCCTGTATACCTGTAGTATATAGTTTTGTGGAGGTCCCGTGCACTTGTAGTATATAGTTTTGGGGTCCTGTATACCTGTAGTGTCCTGTATACCTGCAGGGTTGTATTTACCCGTATGGCAGTGTTATTCAGTCACAGAGTGTCGGTATTGGTCATGTCTGGTATGGGGGTGTTATCCAGTCACAGTATGGCGGTATTGGTCAGGTCTGGTGTGGCGGTGTTGTCCAGTCACGGTATGGTGGTATTGGTCAGGTCTGGTATAGCAGTGTTATCCAGTCACAGTATGGCAGTATCGGTCAGGTCTGATATGATGGTGTTATCCAGTCACAGTATGGTGGTATTGGTCAGGACTGGTGTGGCGGTGTTACCCAGTCACAGTTTGCCGGTATTGGTCAGGTCTGGTATGGCAGTGTTATCCAGTCACAGTATGGCGGTATTGGTTAGGTCTGGTATGACAGTGTTATCCAGCACAGTATGGCGGTATTGGTCAGGTCTGGTATGGCAGTGTTATCCAGTCACAGTATGGCGGTATTGGTCAGGTCTTATATGACAGTGTTATCCAGTCACAGTATGGCGGTATTGGTCAGGTCTGGTATGACGGTGTTATCCAGTCACAGTATGGCTGTATTGGTCAGGTCTGGTGTGGCAGTGTTATCCAGTCACAGTATGGCGGTATCGGTCAGGTCTGGTGTGGCAGTGTTATCCAGTCACAGTATGGCGGTATTGGTCAGGTCTGGTGTGGCAGTGTTATCCAGTCACAGTATTGCGGTATTGGTCAGGTCTGGTGTGGCGGTGTTATCCAGTCACAGTATGGCGGTATTGGTCAGGTCTGGCAGTGTTATCCAGTCACAGTATGGCGGTATTGGTCAGGTCTGGTATGACAGTGTTATCCAGCACAGTATGGCGGTATTGGTCAGGTCTGGTGTAGCAGTGTTACCCAGTCACAGTTTGGTATATATCTGTTGTGCACTGTATATACATGTACTGTATGGATGGAGTAGGGGGTCCTGTATACACGTGTACTGTATAGATGGAGTAGGGGGTCCTGTATATACCTGTACTGTATAGATGGAGTAGGGGGCCCTGTATATATATGTACTGTATAGATGGAGTAGGGGGTCCTGTATATACATGTACTGTATAGATGGAGTAGGGGGTCCTGTATATACATGTACTGTATAGATGGAGTAGGGGGTCCTGTATATACATGTTCTGTATAGATGGAGTAGGGGGCCCTGTATATACATTTACTGTATAGATGGAGTAGGGGGTCCTGTATATACATGTTCTGTATAGATGGAGTAGGGGGCCCTGTATATACATGTACTGTATAGATGGAGTAGGGGGCCCTGTATATACATGTCCTGTATAGATGGAGTAGGGGGTCCTGTATATACATGTACTGTATAGTTGGAGTAGGGGGTCCTGTATATACATGTACTGTATAGATGGAGTAGGAGGTCCTGTATATACATGTACTGTATAGATGGAGTAGGGGGTCCTGTATATACATGTACTGTAGAGATGGAGTAGGGGGTCCTGTATATACATGTACTGTATAGATGGAGTAGGGGCTCCTGTATATACATGTACTGTATAGATGGAGTAGGGGCTCCTGTATATACATGTACTGTATAGATGGAGTAGGGGGCCCTGTATATACATGTACTGTATAGATGGAGTAGGGGGTCCTGTATATACATGTACTGTATAGATGGAGAAGGGGGCCCTGTATATACATGTACTGTATAGATGGAGTAGGGGGTCCTGTATATACATGTACTGTATAGATGGAGTAGGGGGTCCTGTATATACATGTTCTGTATAGATGGAGTAGGGGGCCCTGTATATACATTTACTGTATAGATGGAGTAGGGGGTCCTGTATATACATGTACTGTATAGATGCAGTAGGGGGCCCTGTATATACATGTACTGTATAGATGGAGTAAGGGGCCCTGTATATACATGTTCTGTATAGATGGAGTAGGGGGCCCTGTATATACATGTACTGTATAGATGGAGTAGGGGGCCCTGTATATACATGTCCTGTATAGATGGAGTAGGGGGTCCTGTATATACATGTACTGTATAGTTGGAGTAGGGGGTCCTGTATATACATGTACTGTATAGATGGAGTAGGAGGTCCTGTATATACATGTACTGTATAGATGGAGAAGGGGGCCCTGTATATACATGTACTGTATAGATGGAGTAGGGGGTCTACCAGTTATTACTGTGGATGTTGTGAGGCAGCTTCCCTAGCAACCATTGCTCCCTGTGAAAATGAAAGCAGTAATCCTATTGGTTGCTAAGGCTCCAACTGCCATGTCTGCTGCAGCTAATTATATCACCTGTGTTTGCAGTGAGGAGATTTTCCCATTCATCTCTATGGGGCGCCTCTCTTTCCCCTCCCCCTCCCCTCCTGTACATCTGGCGGGGACGGGACCTTCGCAATAACCTTCCCGGGCACCCAATGTATCTGTGTGCCAAATTTGGGGTCATACGGTTCAGGCGTTTGGAAGTCTATAGAGGACAGACAGACAGACAGACAGAAGGACAGACAGACAGACAGACAGACTTTGATTTTTATGATATAGACTAGAAAATGTACCCGGCGCTGCCCGGGTATAAAGAGTCAGTGTGTTAATTAGATTTGTTCTAAGGTGCCCAGGAGGCCAAGCTAAAGGTATTGTTTCATCTGAGTTAATCAGTGGAATTAGTGTATACCTGTAGTGCATAGTTGGAGGGGTTCTGTATACCCACAATGTATAGTTTTTAGGGGTCTCGCATATCTGTAGTGCATAGTTGGGGGGGCTGTATACCTATAGTGTATAGTTGGGGGGGTCCTGTATACCTGTAGTGTGTAGTTGGGGGAGCTGTATACCTGTAGTGTATAGTTGAGGGAGGTCCTGTATACCTGCAGTGTACAGTTGGTTAAGGTCCTGTATACCTGTACTGTATAGTTCGGGGGTCCTGTATACCTGTAGTATATAGTTGGTGCTGTATACCTGTAATGTATGGTTGGTAAAGGTCTTGTATACCTGTAGTTTACAGTTTAAGGGTCCTGGATACCTGTAGTGTATAATTGGTGGAGGTCTTGTATACCTGTAGTATATAGTTCAGGGGTCCTGTATACCTGTAGTAAATAGTTTGAGGGTCCTGTATAACTGTAGTATAGAGTTGGGGGAGGTCCTGTATACCTGTAGTGTATAGTTTGGGGTCCTATATACCTGTAGTATATAGTTGGTGGAGTTCCTGTATACCTGTATTATATAGCTTTGGGGTCCTGTATACCTGTAGTATAGAGTTGGTGTAGGTCCTGTATACCTGTAGTGTATAGTTTTAAGGTCCTGTATACCTGTAGTGTATAGTTTGGGGTCCTATATACCTGTAGTATATAGTTGGTCGAGTTCCTGTATACCTGTAGTATATAGTTTTGGGGTCCTGTATACCTGTAGTATATAGTTGGTGAAGATCCCGTGCACCTGTAGTGTATAGTTTTGTGGTCCTGTATACCTGAAGTGTCCTGTATACCTGCAGGGTCGTATTTACCATTAGGCACCCATGATCTGGTGCGTAGGGTAGCACCTTGCAGAGGGGCAGTACCCTCCTGTTCAGACTTGCCAGAAAATGGTGTCTTTTCGAGGGGGGTATGGCGGTATTGGTCTGGTCTGGTATAGTGGTGTTATCCAGTCAAAGTATGGCGGTATTGGTCAGGTCTGGTGTGGTGGTGTTCTCCAGTCACAGTGTGGCGGTATTGGTCAGGTCTGGTATAGTGGTGTTATCCAGTCACAGTATGGCAGTATTGGTCAGGTGTGGTATGGTGGTGTTATCCAGTCACAGTATGGCAGTATTGGTCAGGTCTGATATGATGGTGTTATCCAGTCACAGTTTGGCGGTATTGGTCAGGTCTGGTATGACAGTGTTATCCAGCACAGTATGGCGGTATTGGTCAGGTCTGGTATGGCAGTGTTATCCAGTCTCAGTATGGCGGTATTGGTCAGGTCTGGTATGGCAGTGTTATCCAGTCTCAGTATGGCGGTATTGGTCAGGTCTGATATGATGGTGTTATCCAGTCACAGTATGGCGGTATTGGTCAGGTCTGGTATGACAGTGTTATCCAGCACAGTATGGCGGTATTGGTCAGGTCTGGTGTGGCAGTGTTACCCAGTCACAGTTTGGTATACCTGTAGTGCCCTGTATATACATGTACTGTATAGATGGAGTAGGGGGTCCTGTATATACTGTACATGTAATGTATAGATGAAGTAGGGGGTCCTGTATATACTGTACATGTAATGTATAGATGGAGTAGGGGGTCCTGTATATACATGTACTGTATAGATGGAGTAGGGGCTCCTGTATATACATGTACTGTATAGATGGAGTAGGGGGTCCTGTATATACATGTACTGTATAGATGGAGTAGGGGGTCCTGTATAAATGTACTGTATAGATGGAGTAGGGGGTCCTGTATATACATGTACTGTATAGATGGAGTAGGGGCTCCTGTATATACATGTACTGTATAGATGGAGTAGGGGCTCCTGTATATACATGTACTGTATAGATGTAGTAGGGGTCCTGTATACATGTACTGTATAGATGGAGTAGGGGCTCCTGTATATACATGTACTGTATAGATGGAGTAGGGGCTCCTGTATATACATGTACTGTATAGATGGAGTAGGGGCTCCTGTATATACATGTACTGTATAGATGGAGTAGGGGCTCCTGTATATACATGTACTGTATAGATGGAGTAGGGGCTCCTGTATATACATGTACTGTATAGATGGAGTAGGGGGCCCTGTATATACATGTACTGTATAGATGGAGTAGGGGGCCCTGTATATACATGTACTGTATAGATGGAGTAGGGGGCCCTGTATATACATGTACTGTATAGATGGAGTAGGGGGCCCTGTATACATGTACTGTATAGATGGAGTAGGGGGCCCTGTATATACATGTACTGTATAGATGGAGTAGGGGGCCCTGTATATACATGTACTGTATAGATGGAGTAGGGGGTCCTGTATATACATGTACTGTATAGATTGAGTAGGGGGTCCTGTATACATATACTGTATAGATTGAGTAGGGGGTCCTGTATACATATACTGTATAGATGGAGTAGGGGGTCCTGTATATACATTTACTGTATAGATGGAGTAGGGGGCCCTGTATATACATGTACTGTATAGATGGAGTAGGGGATCTACCAGTTATTACTGTGGATGTTGTGAGGCAGCTTCCCTAGCAACCATTGCTCCCTGTGAAAATGAAAGCAGTAATCCTATTGGTTGCTAAGGCTCCAACTGCCGTGTCTGCTGCAGCTAATTATATCACCTGTGTTTGCAGTGAGGAGATTTTCCCATTCATCTCTATGAGGCGCTCTTTCCCCTCCCCCTCCCCTCCTGTACATCTGGCGGGGACGGACCTTCGCAATAACCTTCCCGGGCACCCAATGTATCTGTGTGCCAAATTTGGGGTCAAACGGTTCAGGCGTTTGGAAGTCTATACGGGACAGACAGACAGACTTTCATTTTTATTATATAGATATTCTTGTATATAGGAGCAGTATTATAGTAGTTATATTCCTGTATATAGGGGCAGTATTATAGTAGTTATATTCTTGTATATAGGGGCAGTATTATAGTAGTTATATTTCTGTATATAGGAGCAGTATTATAGTAGTTATATTCTTGTATATAGGAGGCAGTATTATAGTAGTTATATTCTTGTATATAGGAGCAGTATTATAGTAGTTATATTCTTGTATATAGGAGCAGAATTACAGTAGTTATATTCTTGTATATAGGAGCAGTATTATAGTAGGTATATTCTTGTATATATTCTGCGCCTGCACCTGCACTGATCCACCTTCCCCTCCCTGCTATGTTTTCCATGTAATAAACTATTGAAGACGACATCTGGTGAGTGCTGGACTATCTCTCCTTTCCATATTTCTTTACTGCCTTTTCATGTTAGCACCCCAGCAGTCTTCGTTATAGTCTCCATTTGTGCCTCCGGTCAGTTATATCGGGACTATTTGTATGCAGTGCGGGCTGGCTGTCTCTCCACCTTCACCAATTATAGTAGTTATATTTCTGTATATAGGAGCAGTATTATAGTAGTTATATTCCTGTA
This sequence comes from Dendropsophus ebraccatus, assembly GCF_027789765.1. Lineage (NCBI taxonomy): Eukaryota > Metazoa > Chordata > Amphibia > Anura > Hylidae > Dendropsophus > Dendropsophus ebraccatus. Next base: position 14,995,393 of record NC_091462.1, on the reverse strand, counting down.
TATAGGAGCAGTATTATAGTAGTTATATTCTTGTATATAGGAGCAGTATTATAGTAGTTATATTCTTGTATATAGGAGCAGTATTATAGTAGTTATATTCTTGTATATAGGAGCAGTATTATAGTAGTTATATTCTTGTATATAGGAGCAGTATTATAGTAGTTATATTCTTGTATATAGGAGCAGTATTATAGTAGTTATATTCTTGTATATAGGAGCAGTATTATAGTAGTTATATTCCTGTATATAGGAGCAGTATTATAGTAGTTATATTCTTGTAAATAGGGGCAGTATTATAGTAGTTATATTCTTGTATATAGGAGCAGTATTATAGTAGTTACATTCTTGTATATAGGAGCAGTTATAGTAGTTATATTCTTGTATATAGGAGCAGTATTATAGTAGTTATATTCTTGTATATAGGAGCAGTATTATAGTAGTTATATTCTTGTATATAGGAGCAGTATTATAGTAGTTATATTCTTGTATATAGGAGCAGTATTATAGTAGTTATATTCCTGTATATAGGAGCAGTATTATAGTAGTTATATTCTTGTAAATAGGGGCAGTATTATAGTAGTTATATTCTTGTATATAGGAGCAGTATTATAGTAGTTACATTCTTGTATATAGGAGCAGTGTTATAGTAGTTATATTCTTGTATATAGGGAGCAGTATTATAGTAGTTATATTCTTGTATATAGGAGCAGTATTATAGTAGTTATATTCTTGTATATAGGAGCAGTATTATAGTAGTTATATTCTTGTATATAGGAGCAGTATTATAGTAGTTATATTCTTGTATATAGGAGCAGTATTATAGTAGTTATATTCTTGTATATAGGAGCAGTATTATAGTAGTTATATTCCTGTATATAGGAGCAGTATTATAGTAGTTATATTCTTGTAAATAGGGGCAGTATTATAGTAGTTATATTCTTGTATATAGGAGCAGTATTATAGTAGTTACATTCTTGTATATAGGAGCAGTGTTATAGTAGTTATATTCTTGTATATAGGGAGCAGTATTATAGTAGTTATATTCTTGTATATAGGAGCAGTATTATAGTAGTTATATTCTTGTATATAGGAGCAGTATTATAGTAGTTATATTCTTGTATATAGGAGCAGTATTATTGTAGTTATATTCTTGTATATAGGAGGCAATTTTTATTTGTATAAAACAAACATAAATACAGAAATACTTTTCCATCAGAATAAATAAATAAATGATCTTACAGTATAACTTATACTTGTGCAAAGGAAATTGAAATTATACTAATTGTACCTTAAGTGCTTTTTAACTAAAGGGGAAAAGAAAAAGTAGTAAATAAATAAATAATAGCCTCCATGACAATATACAATACAATACATCAGTCTAGATGGACGTTCCTCCATAATCTGATGTTCTCCCCTTTTTTCCTGACCTCTAGTGCCTGGATCCACCTGAGCTCTGACAGAATGAGGGATATGGCTTTGGTGGGATTGAATGGCTCACTATGTATGGAGACTCTTGTTCTTGTGTGCCAGTGATAGTACTTGGTCACAGAGATGATCAGATACAGGGTCCCCCGGTTGATATTATACCCATTAGATGTGACCCCATAGATGATTTCCGGGTATTTCAGTGACTGTAATGTTGGGATCTTTAGCTTGGTGGATATGTCACACCAGATTTTCCGTCCACCCCAACACTCTGAGATGAAGTGATCCATAGTCTCCTCCTGCTGACAACCCAAGGGACACATGCGATCTGACACACTGAGGAACTTTAGATTTTCACCTAACAAAAAGCTTCCCCTGTAATGACAGCCAGGAGATATCCCAGAACTTAGGGGGGAGCCGCGGACCATTGAGAAGCCTCAGACTGTCCTGCAGGGTTGTGGTCGGACAGTCTCTAAGTACAGGCTGTACACTGTAGAAGGTCTTACACACTCTGGAGTATAGATCTTTCCTGGTTTTACTCTCTATGAAACACTTATCAATACCCCATTTCTTCAGACATCGTATACCGTACTCCAGATACTGGGGAAGGTGTCCAGGAGTCAATCTCCCCCTCTTGAGACTGCCGCCTCGCATCCAAGGTTCTGCAAAAGGCAATATCCAATCCCTGATACTATTCACCCACAGAGGACTGTTGTTTGAGTCCAGGCAACCAAAATTAACTTTAAGAAACATGGAGTCAAAGAACACCCTTGGATTTAACATATCTAGCCCACCCTCTCTCCTCTGCAGGTAAGTTATCCCTCTTTTTACTGGGTTCAACCTGTTCCCCCATAAGAGCTGGAAGAACAGGCTAAAGAGCCTAGCCGAGAAAGATTCTGGCAAAGGAAAGACGACAGAGACGTACAAGAAGACGGGGACCAGGTAAGTCTTCAGCATTGAGATCCGCTCTCTATAGGTCAGCCTCCAGTTCTTCCACCGCTGAACCTTTATATTTCCGGCATCCAACTTCACTTCCCAATTTAGCCTGGAATTATCGTCCCTCCCGAATTTAACCCCAAGGATCTTAATATGGGTGGAGGCCTTGGCAAACTGCGGCAGATCAAAATCTGGGTCTTTATTCAATGTCCAGAAAGCTTGACTCTTCTCAAGGTTGACCAGAGACCCTGAGGCCTCCGAGTAGCTTCTGATGGCTGCAGACAACATCTCCACCTCACGAGGCTCAGATATCACTACAGTCACATCATCCGCATAGGCAACAACATCCAGGGGCAGGCAATGGGGGACCGGTACCCCCTGAAAACCACACCGCTGCAGCGATCTCAGGAACGGATCGATAGCAAACACATACAGCAGTGGACTCAGTGGGCAACCTTGTCGCACCCCTGCCTCAACCCTGAACGTGCCACCCTGCCAACCATTGATCAGAGGAAAGCTCTCAGCCTCACAATACAAAGTTCTCAGCCAATCTATGAATTGTCCGGGAATACCGTACTTTGATAAAGTGGCCCATAGATATGCATGATCCACTCTGTCAAAGGCTTTAGCCTGGTCAAGACCTACAACATATCTCCCACACCCAAGGGCTTTACATCTCTCAAACATCTCCCTGATGGAGAGCACCGCTCCAGAGATGTTCCGCCCTTGTACTGTGCCATACTGACAGCCTGCCAACAGTGCTGGGGACAAACAAACTAATCTACAGAACAGAATTTTTGCCAGAATCTTCCTGTCGACATTCAAGAGGGCAATTGGCCTCCAGTTCTTGATGTCGCTAGGGTCTTTACCTTTAGACAGCAGAATCAACGATGAGACCCTCATGGATGGAGGCATCAGGTGATTTTCTAGACAATTCCTATATACATCCACGAGGATTGGAGCCAAGAGATCTCTGAATTTCTTATAAAATTCTGCTGTAATACCATCTGGACCTGGTGCCTTCTTCAGATGTAACTTATCAATGGCCTCTTTGACCTCCTCCACCGTTAGTTCTGCTGTCAAAGGAGAAAAGTCCAAATCATTAGTATCAGGCACTGGAGTTGCCTCCAAGAATTGGGTCACTTTTTCCTTATCCAAAGCCTTCCTCTGAAACAAGTCAGTATAGTAAGATCTCGCGACCCCCAAGATACCCTCCCGCGATTCCTGCAAAACACCCTGGGAGTCAGTGAGACCCGAGATTAATTTCTTTGCCACCCGCTCCCGGCAATTCTCATAGGGATCAGGAGACCCTAAGGACCCATAATCCCGTTCAACCACCAGGGAGGTATACCTACTGTACTGATACTGGCTCATCTCAGATTTCAGCCGGTCAATCCTTTGTTGGTCACCCCCACCCACCGAATAGAGTGACTCCAATTCTTTACGCAGTCTTAGATACTGGCCATACTTACTCTTCCCTCTCTTAATAGACAGTTTCTTCAAGAGGGAGCAGATCTCCTCCTTGACATCCTCCCACCAGTCAGCCATACTGTCATAAAAATCCACTCTCTCAAGTTGGTTCTGGAGGAGGGAGTGAACACAATTCTGGACATAAACGTCATCCAGGAGGCTGGAATTAAGTTTCCATAACCCCCTACCAAGATCTGGACGTTTAGCGACTCCCAGGCAGAAACACAAGGCCAGGTGGTCGGAGTATGGGACGGCTTTCTCACTCATCCCGCTAACAGTTTCTGTAGGATTCACGAACGCCAGATCTATTCTACTCCTCCTGTCACCACAGCAATATGTGAATTTTGGCCTCCTTCCACCCTGTGCAAAGACGTCACTCAGACCAGCCTGCAAAATGATGTTGTTAAGGACTGTAGAGTCCCTGGCCACAGCTCTGCCGGAGGACCTGTCACCCGCTGACCGGGCAACGTTAAAGTCTCCAGCTAATACAACGGGAATAGAAGTAAACAGGTATGGCTTCACCTCATTAAGGACATGGATCCTTTCAGTCACTGTCTGTGGGCCATAGATGTTAATAAGCCTGAGCCGTCTGCTATGGACAGTGACCTCAAGGACCAGACACCTCCCCATAACAACCTCTGTCATCCTATGTACAGTCACGTCAGTGGTGTTAAACAATATGGCTACTCCCGCATAAGGCTCTACAGCCAGCGACCAAAAGGACGGACCAGACGTCCAATCTCTCTGGGCCTCAGACAACAGTCCAGATGATGTTAGACGTGTCTCTTGTAAGAAGATTACATCAGCATTCAGGTGTTTCAGATGGTCGTATACCGCATGTCTCGTCCTTCTTACTTTTATGCTGTTGGCATTACTGGAGATGATGTTTAAAGTGAACCCAGCCATGAGAAGACAATAGAAAAGGACCATATTAGTGACTGCCATCATCACATGTCAGAATCGCTGTCTCTACCTCCAGTCTCCATATCTGACTGTGTCGGAGTCTCTATAGTGGGGGTTTTCTTTTTTGTGCGGGGGAGCCCTGTGTCCTCTTCACACTCTTTGTCAATCCTTTCTAGCTCCTTCTCATAGTCACCATCTGATTCCGAGAGAACATCATATCTATTAGATAAGACCATGACTCCATCAGTGGTAGTGACTGGTTTCTTGGCCCTCTGGCCAGCGCTGGGACTCTCCTCAGGTTTTCGGGAGGACGGGTCTTTTTTCTTCCTCTTATTGCTCTTAATTTCCTCAAAAACAGATGGTGACTTAGAGGAGACTGTCTGTGACTGCTGTTGGTCTGAGGTGGCCTCTATGGGTGCTTGTACCCCCTCTGTGCGTCTCTGTACCCCCTGTGTGTGTGCTTGCACCCCCTCTGACGATGGACCTGGATGTACATTATCTGACCCCTGCTGGACCTCCTGTCTGGTCAGTATTGTCCCTGAAATTAGAGCCTCCTCCTCTAACACATCTGTCGCTGCCAGCAAGTCCTGGTCAGGGAGATCTCCACATATGTTGTGCCAGGCATCTGGGCATTCCCTGTGCGGGTGGCCAATCCTACCACATAGGTTACAGCGGATGTTCTTGCAGGTGGAACTGACATGGCCGACCTCCCCACACAGGTTGCACCTCAGCACCGTGCACACACTCGCCACATGACCAAATTTACCGCACTTGAAGCATTTCCTGGGCTGACCGGGGTAGAAACAGACCCCCTTCTCCCTCCCAATAAAGAAGGAATTGGGGAGATGCAGCGTGATATTATTGTGCTGCCGTAGTTTCACCAGTGCCCGCCACCCTCCAGTCCAGATACCATCATCGTCACGGGCTTTGGTGAGGTCAGACATGAGGTCACAGTGTCGCCTGAGCCATACCACTATATCCTGGGGGGGAACAGACTCATTCCAGAAGATGATATTTACTGTGGCCGTATCTGGCTTAGAAATGGGAATGAGAATGAACTTATTCCAGCCCTCTGTGTCCCTAAACCTTGGAAACTGCGCCCAAAACCGATCCAGACTGGACATGAGCTTAAAGCTAACGTCATAGCCCTGTCTGTCTGGAAGGTTTATTACGGCCAGGATGTCGGCTGGTGTAAACCCCATCTGGTGGCACAGGAGCTCCCGGATGACTAGTCTCCTGGCAGGGAGGTCTTCCTTGTTGCCCTTATGCTTGAACCTTACCACGTTCCTCCTCTTAAACGCCTGGCCGGTATAATGGGCACTGGGGGTGAATGATGGAGCACCCCGACTCCAGGCGTTTCTGGGGGGTTCCTGATGGGGGGCACTCTCAGGGGGTTTAGGGTGAAGGTCTGTACTAGAGGGGGCAGCCTCAACATGTGGGGGGCTTAATGGAGGGAAATCACATGCAACATTATTTTCTATCGCCACCACCCCATCTACCATGGCATCATCAGATGGTTCCATCTCCCACACAGACTGTGTATCCCCTCCAACCCCTGACCCCTCAGCTACACCATGACCACCACTACTGTCCACAGTCTGACACCCAGATGATTGTCCACTGTCCTGCTGCTGTGCAGTGTTGGCTGGGACTTGTGGTGCCGATGATGCTTCTCCTGGGACTTGTAGTCCATGTGCTGCTGTCTGAGGGTCAGACACACCATGATCACCATTACTATCCACAGTCTCACACAAAGATGACACTCCACTGTCCTGCTGCTGTGCAGTGTTGGCTGGGACTTGTAGTGCATGTGCACTCTGAGGCATAGTTTGTTGCTCAGGGACAGCCAGAGATGTTTTTGGCTGTTGTCTCTGCTGATGTTTCCCCTCCTGGAACACAAAACTTGGGGCCTGCAGGATGACACGGGGCCCTCGCTGGGACATAGACGCAGTGTCTGAGGGTCTGGACTGGGATGATAGAGTCTGAGCTTGGGCAGCAAAGCGTTCCTGGTTGTGGTAAGTCTCAGCCAGAGGCCCCATCCTCTCCAGGACACAGTCCATCTCCCTCACCACCTCAGCCAGCTCAACGCTCAGGGAGTGCAGCTTAGCATCATACAGGGTGTTACTCTCAGGGTGGACAGTTTTTAGATTGTATATACAGTCTATCTGTACTTGCAGCAGTTGCTTATGGTGTTTTAGCTCCCCCATCCTCCTTACCAGACCTGGGATCTCCTCCGCCATCTGCAGCTCAGGTGCTCTCTCTGGCTCCTTCTCTGCTGGTCTCTCTGGCTTCTCCTCAGGTGTTGGCCTCTGTGGTCTCTCAGGCTGTTTGCAGTCACCTGGTTCCAGCTTTGTTGCAGATCTGGTCTTGCCGTGACCCACCATCCTGGAGACCATCACCTGCTGCCTGATGTTCTCCTGCAGGGTCTGTCTCTCCAGAGATGTCCTCTTCTGTCTGGGTGCAGGAGTGGGGGGCTGTGCACCTGCTGCTTCTCCTGCTTGTCTCACCATGCACTCACTTTGCTGGCTTGGCCTTGGGCTTGCTGCTGCTTTCTCACTAACTTCCATCTTGTTATCTTTCAGTTTACTTGTGCTTCTTACGTTCTTTTCATTACTAGAAACTTTGGGATTTCCATCCACCTTAGAAAGAGCTTGGGAGTTGTCTCCCAGTGTAGGCCTTGGAGCCTGGGCCTCGCTTGGGGAGCTTCCCCACCCAGGGTGGCCCCGCCCTGGGCTTTCTCCAGGCATGAGAGCAATGCAGGAGAGCTACAAACACACCTCCTCACAGGTAGGAGGCAGTGTTATAGTAGTTATATTCTTGTATATAGGAGCAGTATTATAGTAGTTATATTCTTGTATATAGGAGCAGTATTATTGTAGTTATATTCTTGTATATAGGAGGCAATTTTTATTGGTATAAAACAAACATAAATACAGAAATACTTTTCCATCAGAAAAAAATAAATAATCATAAACAGTATAACTTATACTTGTGCATAATAAAATAAAATTATGCTAATTGTAACTTAAGTCCATTTTAACTAAAGGGAAATAAAAAGTAAGTAATAGCCTCCGTGACAATATACAATATACAATATACAATACATTAGTCCAGATGGACGTTCCTCCATAATTTGATGTTTTCCCCTTTTTTCCGGACCTCTAGTGCCTGGATCCACCTGAGCTCTGACATGATGAGGGTTATGGCTTTGGTGGGATTGAATGGCTCACTATGGACAGAGACTCGTGTTCTTGTGTGCCAATGATAATATTTGATCACAGAGATGATCAGATACAGGGTCCCTCGGTTGATGTTATTCCCATTAGATGTGACCCCATAGATAATTTCCGGGTATTTCAGGGACTGTAATGTGGGGATATTTAGCTTGGCTGATATGTCACACCAGATTTTCCGTCCACCCCAACACTCTGAGATGAAGTGATCCATAGTCTCCTCCTGCTGACAACCCAAGGGACACATGCGATCTGACACACTGAGGAACTTTAGATTTCCCCTGACAAAAAGCTTCCCCTGCAATGACAGCCAGGCGATATCCCAGAACTTAGGGGGGAGCCGCAGACCATTGAGAAGCCTCAGACTATCCTGCAGGGTTGTGGTCGGACAGTCTCTAAGTACAGGCTGTACACTGTAGAACGTCCTACACACTCTGGAGTATAGATCTCTCCTGGTTTTACTCTCAAAGAAACACTTATCAATACTCCATTTCTTGAGACATCTTATACCGTACTCCAGATACTGGGGAAGGTGTCCAGGAGTCAATCTCCCCCTCTTGAGACTGCCGCCACGCATCCAAGGTTCTGCAAAAGGCAATATCCAGTCCCTGATACTATTTACCCACAGAGGACTGTTGTTTGAGTCCAGGCAACCAAAATTAACTTTAAGAAACATGGAGTCAAAGAACACCCTTGGATTTAACATATCTAGCCCACCCTCTCTCCTCTGCAGGTAAGTTATCCCTCTTTTTACTGGGTTCAACCTGTTCCCCCATAAGAGCTGGAAGAACAGGCTAAAGAGCCTAGCCGAGAAAGATTCTGGCAAAGGAAAGACGACAGAGACGTACAAGAAGACGGGGACCAGGTAAGTCTTCAACATCGTAACCCGTTCTCTATAGGTCAGCCTCCAGTTCTTCCATCGCTGAACCTTTACATTTCCGGCTTCCAACTTTTCCTCCCAATTTAGCCTGGAATTATCGTCCCTCCCAAATTTAACCCCAAGGATCTTAATATGGGTGGAGGCCTTGGCAAACTGCGGCAGATCAAAATCTGGGTCTCTACTCAATGTCCAGAAAGCTTGACTCTTCTCAAGGTTGACCAGAGACCCTGAGGCCTCCGAGTAACTTCTGATGGCTGCAGACAACATCTCCACCTCACGAGGCTCAGATATCACTACAGTCACATCATCCGCGTAGGCAACAACATCCAGGGGCAAGCAATGGGGGACTGGTACCCCCTGAAAACCACACCGCTGCAGCGATCTCAGGAACGGATCGATAGCAAACACATACAGCAGTGGACTCAGTGGGCAACCTTGTCGCACCCCTGCCTCAACCCTGAACGTGCCACCCTGCCAACCATTGATCAGAGGAAAGCTCTCAGCCTCACAGTACAAAGTCTTCAACCAATTTATGAATTGTCCCGGAATACCGTACTTTGATAAAGTGGCCCATAGATACGCATGATCCACTCTGTCAAAGGCTTTAGCCTGGTCAAGACCTACAACATATCTCCCACACCCAAGGGCTTTACATCTCTCAAACATCTCCCGGATAGAGAGCACCGCTCCAGAGATGTTCCGCCCTTGTACCGTGCCATACTGACAGCCTGCCAACAGTGCCGGGGACAAACAAACTAATCTAGAAAACAGAATTTTTGCCAGAATTTTCCTGTCGACATTCAAGAGGGCAATTGGCCTCCAGTTCTTGATGTCGCTAGGGTCTTTACCTTTAGACAGCAGAATTAGCGATGAGACCCTCATGGATGGAGGCATCAGGTGATTTTCAAGACAATTTCTATATACATCCACAAGGATTGGAGCCAAGAGGTCTCTGAATTTCTTATAGAATTCTGCTGTAATACCATCTGGACCTGGTGCCTTCTTCAGATGTAACTTATCAATGGCCTCTTTGACCTCCTCCACCGATAATTCTGCTGTCAAAGGAGAAAAGTCCAAATTGTTAGTATCAGGCACTGGAGTTGCCTCCAAGAATTGGGTCACTTTTTCCTCATCCAAAACCTTCCTCTGAAACAAGTCAGTATAGTAAGATCTCACGACCCCCAGGATACCCTCCCGCGATTCCTGCAAAACACCCTGGGGGTCAGTGAGACCCGAGATTAATTTCTTTGTCACCCGCTCCCGGCAATTCTCATAGGGATCAGGAGACCCTAAGGACCCATAATCCCGTTCAACCACCAGGGAGGTATACCTACTGTACTGATACTGCCTCATCTCAGATTTCAGCCGGTCAATCCTTTGTTGGTCATCCCCACCCGCCGAATAGAGTGACTCCAATTCTTTACGCAGTCTTAGATACTGGCTATACTTATTCTTCCCTCTCTTAATTGACAGTTTCCTCAAGAGGGAGCCGATCTCCTCCTTGACATCCTCCCACCAGTCAGCCACACTGTCATAAAAATCCACTCTCTCGAGTTGGTTCTGAAAGAGGGAGTGAACACAACGCTGGACATAAACATCATCCAGGAGGCTGGAATTAAGTTTCCATAACCCCCTACCAAGATCTGGGCGTTTAGCGACTCCCAGGCAGAAACACAAGGCCAGGTGATCAGAGTATGGGACGGCTTTCTCACTTATCCCGCTTACAGTTTCTGTAGGATTCACAAACGCCAGATCTATTCTACTCCTCCTGTCACCACAGCAGTATGTGAATTTCGGCCTCCTTCCACCCTGTGAAAAGACGTCACTCAGACCAGCCTGCAAAATCATGTTATTAAGGACTGTAGAGTCCCCAACCACAGCTCTGCCGGAGGACCTGTCACCTGATGACCGGGCAACGTTAAAGTCTCCAGCTAATACTACAGGAATAGAAGTGAATAGGTATGGCTTCACCTCATTAAGGACATGGATCCTCTCAGTCACTGTCTGTGGGCCATAGATGTTAATAAACCTCAGTCGTCTGCCGTGGACAGTGACCTCAAGGACCAGACACCTCCCCATAACAACCTCTGTCATCCTATGTACGGTCACGTCAGTGGTGTTAAACAGTATGGCTACTCCAGCATAAGGCTCTACAGCCAACGACCAAAGGGACGGACCAGATGTCCAATCTCTCTGGGCCTCAGACAACAGTCCAGATGACGTTAGACGTGTCTCTTGCAAGAAGATGACATCAGCATTAAGGTGTCTCAGATGGTCGTATACTGCATGTCTCGTCCTTCTTACTTTTATACTGTTGGCATTACTGGAGACGATGTTTAAAGTGAACCCAGCCATGAGAAGACAATAGAGGAATACCATATACGTGACTGCCATCATTATATGTCAGAGTCGCTGTCTCTACCTCCAGTCTCCATATCTGACTGTATCGGAGTCTCTACAGTAGGTGTTTTCTTTTTTGTGCGGGGGAGCCCTGTGTCCTCTTCACACTCTTTATCTATGCTTTCTAGCTCTTTCTCATAGTCACCATCTGATTCTGAGAGGACATCATATCTATTAGATAAGACCATGACTCCATCACTGGTAGTGACTGGTTTCTTGGCCCTCTGGCCTGCACTGGGACTCTCCTCAGGTTTGCGGGAGGACGGGTCTTTTTTCTTCCTCTTATTGCTCTTAATTTCCTCAAAAACAGATGGTGACTTAGAGGAGACTGTCTGTGTCGGCTGTTGGTCTGAGGTGGCCTCTATGGGTGCTTGTACCCCCTCTGTGCGTCTCTGCACCCCCTCTGTGTGTACTTGCACCCCCTCTGATGATGGACCTGGTGTTACATTATCTGACCCCCGCTGGACCTCCTGTCTGGTCAGTACTGTCCCTGATATTAGAGCCTCCTCCTCTAAGACATCTGCCGCCGCCAGCAAGTCCTGGTCAGGGAGATCTCCACATATATTGTGCCAGGCATCTGGGCATTCCCTGTGCGGGTGGCCAATCCTACCACATAGGTTACAGCGGATGTTCTTACAGATGGAACTGACATGGCCGACCTCCCCGCACAGGTTGCACCTCAGCACCGTGCACACACTCGCCACATGACCCAGTTTACCGCACTTGAAGCATTTCCTTGGCTGACCGGGGTAGAAACAGACCCCCTTCTCTCTCCCAATGAAGAAAGAATTGGGGAGATGCAGCGTGATGTTATTATGCTGCCGTAGTTTCACCAGTGCCCGCCACCCTCCAGTCCAGATACCATCATCATCACGGGCTTTGGTGAGGTCAGACATGAGGTCACAGTGTCGCCTGAGCCATACCACTATATCCTGGGGGGGAACAGACTCATTCCAGAAGATGATATTTACAGTAGCGGTATCTGGCTTAGAAATAGGAATGAGGATGAACTTATTCCAGCTGTCTGTGTCCCTAAACCTTGGAAACTGCGCCCAAAACCGATCCAGACTGGACATGAGCTTAAAGCTAACGTCATAGCCCTGTCTGTCTGGAAGGTTTATTACGGCCAGGATGTCGGCTGGTGAGAACCCCATCTGGTGGCACAGGAGCTCCCGGATCACTAGTCTCCTGGCTGGGAGGTCTTCCTTGTTGCCCTTATGCTTGAACCTCACCACGTTCCTCCTCTTAAACGCCTGGCCGGTATAATGGGCACCGGGGGTGAATGATGGAGCACCCCGACTCCAGGCGTTTCTGGGAGGTTCCTGACGGGGGGCACTCTCAGGGGGTTTAGGGTGAGGATCTGTACTAGAAGGAGCAGCCAAAACCTGTGGGGGTAATGGGGGGAAATCACATGCAACATTATTTTCTATCTCCACCACCCCATCAACCATGGCATCATCAGATGGTTCCATCTCCCACACAGACTGCGTATCCCCTCCAACCCCTGACCCCTCAGGTACACCATGAGCACCACTACTGTCCACAGTCTGACACCCAGATGACTGTCCACTGTTGGCTGGGACTTGTGGTGCCAATGCTGTTATTCCTGGGACTTGTAGTCCATGTGCCGCTGTTTGAGGGTAAGGTGAACCTTGACCTCCATCACTGTCCACCGTCTGACACACAGATGACGCTCCATTATCCTGCCCCTGTGCAATGTAGTCTGGGACTTGTAGTGCCTTTGCTGTTACTCCTGGGACTCGTAGTCCATGTGCTGCAGCCTGAGGGTCAGACACAGAACGATCAACATTACTATCCTCAGTCTCACACACCGATGACTCTACACAGTCCTGCTGCCGTGCAGTGTTGGCTGGGACTTGTAGTGCATGTGCACTCTGAGGGATAGGTTGTTGCTCAGGGACGGCCAGAGATGTTTTTGGCTGCTGTGGTCCCTGCTGGTGTTTCTTGCCCTCCTGGAACACAAAACTTGGGGCCTGCAGGATGACACGTGGCCCTCGCTGGGACATAGACGCAGCGTCTGAGGGTCTGGACTGGGATGTTGCAGTTCGTGCTTGTTTTGCAAAGCGTTCCTGGTTGTGGTAAGTCTCAGCCAGAGGCCCCATCCTCTCCAGGACACAGTCCATCTCCCTCACCACCTCAGCCAGCTCAATACTTAGTGAGTGCAGTTTGTTATCATACAGAGTGTTACTCTCAGGCTGTACAGTTTTTAGATTATATATACAGTCAATCTGTAGTTGCAGCATTTGTTTATGGTGTTTTAGCTCCCCCATCCTCCTTACCAGACCTGGGATCTCCTCCGCCATCTGCAGCTCAGGTGCTCTCTTTGCCTCCTTCTCTGTTGGTGCTGCTGGTCTCTCTGGCTCCTTCTCCTCAGGTGTAGGCCTCTGTGGTCTCTCTGGCTTCTCCTCTGGTGTAGGCCTCTGTGGTCTCTCAGGCTGTTTGCAGTCACCTGGTTCCAGCTTTGTTGCAGATCTGGTCTTGCCGTGACCCACCATCCTGGAGACCATCACCTGCTGCCTGATGTTCTCCTGCAGGGTCTGTCTCTCCAGAGATGTCCTCTTCTGTCTGGGTGCAGGAGTGGGGGGCTGTGCACCTGCTGTTTGTCCTGCTTGTCTGACCATGCGCTCACTTTGCTGACTTGGCTTTGAGCTTGCTGCTGCTGCTGTTTCTTTAGCTTTCTCGCTTACTTCCATCTTCATATCTTTACTTTTACTTGTGCCGCTTACTTTCTCTTCATTACTGGAAACTTTGGGATTTTCATCCACCTTAGAATGCTGGGAGTTGTCTCCCAGTGTAGGCCTTGGAGCCTGGGCCTCGCTTGGGGAGCTTCCCCACCCAGGGTGGCCCCGCCCTGGGCTTTCTCCAGGCATGAGAGCAATGCAGGAGAGCTACAAACACACCTCCTCACAGGTAGGAGGCAGTGTTATAGTAGTTATATTCTTGTATATAGGAGCAGTATTATAGTAGTTATATTCTTGTATATAGGAGCAGTATTATTGTAGTTATATTCTTGTATATAGGAGGCAGTATTATAGTAGTTATTTTCCTTTATATAGGAGCAGTATTATAGTAGTTATATTCTTGTATGTAGGAGCAGTATTATAGTAGTATATTCCTGTATACAGGGGCAGTATTATAGTAGTTATATTCTTGTATGTAGGAGCAGTATTATAGTAGTTATATTCTTGTATCTAGGGGCAGTATTATAGTAGTTATATTCTTGTATATAAGAGCAGTATTATAGTAGTTATATTCTTGTATCTAGGGGCAGTATTATAGTAGTTATATTCCTGTATATAGGAGCAGTATTATAGTAGTTATATTCCTGTATATAGAAGCAGTATTATAGTAGTTATATTCTTGTATATAGTGGGCAGTATTATAGTAGTCATATTCTTGTATATACGAGCAGTATTATAGTAGTTATATTCCTGTATATAGGAGCAGTATTATAGTAGTTATGCGGTTCAGGGAAGAAACAGAGTGCTGCACCTCACACCTATGGCTGATACTAGTGCCGCTAGTGCTGGCCGGGTTCTGGTGTGGTGTTTTTGGGTCTGGTCCTGTGGCATGGGGGTCGCAGGGCCGTCCCATGGCCCCCGTTCCCTGACTGTGCACGCCTGCGGGGTTGGTGGCCACTGACTGGCACGGTGTGGACTTAGTGTAGGGACCCATGTGTATCAGATACCGGCACGAGGTACATGGGGCAGTATGGCTTGATCAATTCATACACAAAATTCTGATGTGTTTTTTATTTAGCCTAGCGGCACTAGTATCAGCCATAGGTGTGAGGTGCAGCACTCTGTTTCTTCCCTGAACCGCATTATAGTAGTTATATTCCTGTATATAGGAGCAGTATTATAGTAGTTATACGGTTCAGGGAAGAAAAAGAGTGCTGCACCTCACACCTATGGCTGATACTAGTACCTCTCGGCTGCATAAAAAACATCAGAATTCTGTATGTGAATTGATCAAGCCACACTGCCCCATGTACCGCGTGCAGGTATCTGATACACATGGGTCCCTACACTAAGTCCACACAGTGCCAGTCAGCGACCACCACCCCCGCAGGCGTGCACAGTCAGGGAAGGGAGGCCATGGAACGGCCCTGCAACCCTGCACGCTTTGTGGGGTTGGCGGTCGCTGACCGACACGGTGTGGAGTTACTGTAGGGACCCGTGTGGACCAGAGGACCTGCGCGGTGGTACACGGGGCAATATGGCTTGATCAATTCATATACAGACACTCTGGTGTTGATTTTTAATATAGGCCTAGCGGCATTAGTATCAGCCATAGATGGGATGTGCAGCCGTTCCTTTCTCTCCAGTTTCCGTGTATTATAGTAGTTATATTCTTGTATATAGGAGCAGTATTATAGTAGTTATATTCTTGTATATAGGAGCAGTATTATAGTAGTTATATTCCTGTATATAGGAGCAGTATTATAGTAGTTATATTCTTGTATATAGGGGGCAGTATTATAGTAGTTATATTCTTGTATATAGGAGCAGTATTATAGTAGTTATATTCTTGTATATAGGAGCAGTATTATAGTAGTTATATTCCTGTATATAGGAGCAGTATTATAGTAGTTATATTTTTGTATATAGGAGCAGTATTATAGTAGTTATAGTCTTGCAGATAGGGGACAGTATTATAAAAGTTATAGTCTTGTATATAGAGGATAGTATTACAAAAGCTAAAAGCTTCCCCGTAAGTGTTAAGAATAATAAGTATTACAGCAGTTATATTATATTTTTTTATCGCCCTTAGAGACCAATATTAAAGTATTTTATGTTTAGTAAAGATATTCGGCTTTCTGTACTTTACTGTAATTGTCGACGTATCAAATTTTAATACACACATTTACATAAGTAAATATTTCCACAGAAAGCCATAAGGTGTTTTTTTTTAATTACTATTAAATTCAAAAACCTTTCCCAATTAAAATCACCAGTAAATATAAGTCCTTCAGCCAAGTTGCTACAATCTTATTTTACAGTGTCTTTGTTATTTGTGTTTTCTGGCAAAGCCGCCTGACATGTGAAATGACCTCTCCGGCTCCCATCGGAATCACCAACCAACTTTGCTGGATTTATGTTCTGATAGATCCCTGCTGCCTTACTGATGTCTAACCAGACAGCCCTGCCGTTCAGAACCCTTGAAAAGCTGCATATTAATCTTTATGGGAATTCTGCCAGCTGTCACACGGTTTTCCTAACACCCAAGGACTTTGTTTCAGGACAGATAATAATCACATAATGGTGACAATAAAAGTGGAACAATGTGGTATAAGTCTCAGCTGTGACTGCAGTATGGTAGGACACTAATAATCCAGCGTAGATGAGTGACACCTAGGGAAGCAGAAGACCCTATCCTGGATGATATAATAATCGCTTTCTATAGCTGGATCAGCTGGAGACTCCATAGGATGTCACACTAGTTTTATAATATTCATATCCCACAGTAAGAGCCACTATATCCCCTCCCTGGCCCTCAAGCTGTGGAGTATAATGAGCCAGTAATACCAGCGGCTGGGACCTGCTTCCACTTACCGGTGTAGACTAAAGCATAAGTGCTGCTGAGGATAACACTGTATTATTTGCACATTTATAGATAGATGTTAGACATATGCATCATGTACATACACGACTCATCTACTTCTAGTGTTAAAGGGGTGCATCAAATTTTTTTTTAATCAACTGGCAGCAGAAAGTTATACAGATTTATAAATTACTTCTATTTAAAAATCTCGAGTGTTCCAGTACTTATCAGTTGCTGTATGTTCTACAGGAAGTGGTGTATGTTTTCCAGTCTGACACAGTGCTCTCTGCTGCCACCTCTGTCCATGTCAGGAACCGTGCAGAGCAGTAGCACTATAGAAAACTTCTACTGCTCTGAACAGTTCCTGACATGGACAGAGAAGGCAGCAGAGAGCACTGTGTCAGACTGAAAAAAAAATACACCACTTCCTGTAGGACATACAGCAGCTAATAAAGACTGGAAGATTGGATTTTTTTTTAAGTAATTTACAATATCCCTTTAAGTCATAGTTATAGACAAATGCAATCTAACTAAACTAATAACAAGGAGTTCTACTGCCTATGTCGTTCATTAAGTAACCTGAATAAACTCCCACAGTGCAGGAAAGAAAAGTCACTGAGTGCTTGATTTTTGCATTGAATACTAGTATATTGTGGTCCTTATTTTACACAGACACAATCTACATAAACTATGGACTTTTTGTTTCTTTTATTAAGCACGCTGAGCAAACATCCACAGGGCAAGGAGAAAAATAAAGGAATCCTCTGTGTTTATTACTATTTCAGTTAAGAAGAAGATATGTGACACGTGGGCTTCACAGGTATCTTGTAAATTATATAACATCACACTGTCACAATATGGGTAGGGCTCAGTGTTACTCTATTGTTATCCACTCCACTGTCCCTGTTTACTTGGATAAATCATCCTAAAGGGTGTCCCACAACTGGATCACAGTCCTTAGACGGGGGTAAGTGCACAGGAAAGAGCAGGGATGTGGAGTCGGAGTTAGAGTCATGGAGACTGAGTTAGTGTTGGCTGGCATCAGAGTTGGAGTAAAAAAAATGTTCTGACTCCTGCGTTAAAAAAAAATTCAACATTTTATAATTGAGTTTTTATATGAATTATCAATCTAAGGACATTATTTATAACAACCATATAACATATATCAGTAATTAGATAAGGGGGGTCGGGGAGAAGTTGTGGGTCACTATTTGGCAGTTTGTTTCTGAGCTGAAAGAGCCTATTGTGTGGGGGGAGATCTGTGCTGTTCTCTTCCTGGATGCTGGATGATTGTATATGAGCAGCAGTGTAATATGAAGATATTTTCTTCAGTATGCGCTGGCTGCAGCAGGCTGTGTGTGTGTGTGTGCTATGGCTGCAGAAGGATGTGTGTGTGTGTGTGTGTGTGTGTGTGCCATGGCTGCAGCAGGCTGTGTGTGTGTGTGCACAGATGCTATGGCTGCACCAGGTTGTGTGTGGTTGTGTGTGTGTGCCATGGCTGCAGCAGGCTGTGTGTGCACGCACGCTATGGCTGCAACAGGTTGTGTGTGGTTGTGTGTTTATATATAGTATTTGCCTTATTCACACAGAAGTTGCCCCAGGATCATGTAGGACATTAAGAAGAAGCCAGATCTACTGTACACCAGTGAGAAAAACAAGTTTCCTGGTATCTGACCGGCCATTTATGAAGGAACTGGAGTCGAAGTTGGTCCCTGATAAAATTCAGGTGTCGGAGTCGGAGCTTACTAACTCCACAACCCTGGCAGAGAGGTCAGACCAGTCAGGTTACCACATAATGGTCACTTATGAGCAAAAAACACTAAGGGGGATATTTTTCATTTGTGCAAGAATTTTTAGGCCCAAAATTCTCTGATAAATATTGCCTAATTTTTCTGGTTTGTTATTCTTTGGCTAACAACTACAGCAGAGTCTGAAACGAGGACTGATGTGCAATAAAAAAAAATAAAAAGTTTACACATGATAAATCTGGCCTAAATGTAGATAACTTAAATTATGCCTACTCCGAGTAAAAAAGCACACAAGAAAATGAAAAACAGGCAATGTCATAAAGAAGTATCTTGTAGTATCAGTGTAGAGAAGGACAAGGAGTCCTGGAAGTGACAATATGGCCACCAGAGAGCCCTGATCTCACATCATCCAGTCTGTCTTGTATCACATGAAGATATAGAAAGATCGGAGCAGCGACGTCCACAGAAGTCTCCAAGATGATGGAACAACCTCTCTGCCGAATAACTTCATATACTGTGTAGGAGTAATGAGAAGAACTGATGCTGGAAGAAGTACAAATGCACAATGCTGGAGGAGAGAAGACCAAAGCCTCCTCCCAGCTGTGAGTATAGGGGAGGGGGCAGCATGGTTCCCGGCTGCTTTGCTGCCTCAGGGGCTGAAATCTTTGTGATCATTGAGGGAATAAAGGTGTATGAAAATATAAAAGGGGCGGCAGTCCATAACCTCAAGCTGAAGAGGCACTGGGTGATTCCACAAGATAATAACAGAAAGCATACAACTAAATCAATGAAAGAATGGCTGGCAAAGAAGACGAGAAATCCTCCACAACATTGTGCAAGTCTGATTTATACAGGAAACATTTCAAAGGGATTTCTGTTAGTGAGGATTCACTTATGTTTTCTCCCTGCACTGCAGATATTTACTTAAAGGGGAACTCCAGTGATCCCATTAAAAAATAAAATGCCCAAAAAGCATATACATTAGGTACATTCACTGATCCCCCCAACTGTTTTTCCCACTTTTATATGCTGCTTCTAGCCCCAGATTCAAACTTTTACAAAGTATCTCACTTTCATATCATGGCACCGGAAAACTACATCTCCCAGAATGCATTGCACCTCAGAACAAACTGCCAGGTACCAGCCCCTGTTTTGTAGTATCTGACCACCACTGACTCAACCTGCTTCTGCTTTGCACAGTAGACACAGTATCTATCTATCTATCTATCTATCTATCTATCTATCTATCTATCTATCCATCTACATAAATAGATTGGAGAGAGAGAAATGGAACAACAGGGTTTCCTTTCCCCTACACTACTCAGGAGAGGCTGTTGTTTCCTTGCCCTTGGCCAGGTGATTACTGTGTGATGTCAGTGGTGGGCGGGGTTACAGCTTGAATGGCCACAGAAGAGATGGAGATCATGTGACCTCTGTTTCATAAGGGAGAACAGAGGAGTGGAGACAGAGTGGACCAGGAATAAACCTATCCCATGATTTACACCAGCTTTTGGTGTTAAAATGTAAAAAAATTGGTCATTTACGCAAAGATTTATGACTTTTTTGAGTGTTGGCAGCTTCATCACCACTTAATAATACATGTAAAATGAGTATGGGGTTGCCTGGCTCGGGCTATACCAGCTCAGAGCTCACATGCAGTGCGATGCTGCCAAATTCATTAAAGGGGTTATCTAGCGCTACAAAAACACAAAAACACTTTCTTTGGGTGCAGGTTTTGCTATTCAGTTTCCATTGAAGTGAATGAAGCTTAATTGCAAACCTGCACCTGAACTGGAGACAAGAGCTGTGCTGTCTCTGGAAGAAAGCGGCCATGTTTTTCTAATGCTGGATAACTCCTTTAAGACGTGCCAGAATGCAATGACTGTGGGATTTTACTGAAATTCGCTGCAGGAGCACTTTGCCTCCATAATGCTTAAGAAAAGATATGAACAATAGAGACGTGTGTGAGCAGACGTATCCCGTCACGTGTGTTTTCTGGTTCCAACACATATGTAGGTGAGACAAATTTATTGAACAAACTGTGATAGTTTGATTAATTTTTCTCACACGTAAACGAGGCGAAAACAGGGAGGAACGGCGTCATAAACACCTCAACTAATAAATCCCCATAGTGATTGTTGGGAATAGTGACTGAGATGATCAGAGCCAATTTATTAGTAACCAATGCAGAAAGCCGGACAACGCCAGGGGGTTCACCATCTTCTTGAGTCTCAGGCCCCTATTACATGGAGAGATAATTGGTCGAAGTCAGGCTAATTCGGCCTAATATCGTTACCTATATTAGAGACAACAATCAACCGATGACAACGATCATCGACTGATCGAATCTTTTGGTCCTGACCTAAAATCGCTGGCCACCAACCGCGCATCACAACGTGTAATAGCAATGTGCGGCCGCCGGCTGACGATTGTACAAAAAAATTATAAAATTATAAACTGTTATACTACCTTCTTCTGCCCTCTACTGGCTGCCGCAACTGCAGTTTTAGAGCCGATATCGGGACTGACAGGCTGCTCAGCCAATCATTGAGCGCGGCGGTCCCGGCCAGTGATTGGCTGAGTAGCCTCAGTTCTGAGACCTGCTCTCCAGCTTCAGCCAGTGTTGGACTGGAGTATCTGGGGCCCACCAGAGGAAATGATCCTCGGGGCCCACTAATAAAGAACTAGGGAGAAACAACATGTCAGTCAGTGTTTGTGCAGGATCTAAAGCTGGGGGCCCACCGGAGGATTCTCCGGTCCTTTGGTGGGCCAGTCCGACACTGGCTGCAGCTATGGCGCCAGGAGGAGAGCAGAGGGCAGAAAAATACTGGGAGCGCAGAGAGGTAATGTATAAACACTTTAGGGCAAGGGTCGCACAGACATCACTAACAATGTCCACGCAGCCCTTGCTAAATGATTATCGAGCAGTGTTGGACTGGGGTACCTGGGGCCCACCAGAGGAAATGATCCTGGGGGCCCACCAATGAAGAACCAGTGTGAAACAATATGTCAGTCAGTGTTAGTGCAGGTTCTAAAGCTGAGGGCCCACCGGAGGCCAGTTCGACACTGTTATCGAGCCAAGTAAATGAGTGTCGATCTTCTAGAACGGCATTTGTTTACATTATTCGGGCCGTCATCAGTCCATCTAATAAGACCCTAATGCAAAAAGTTCAGGGCTTTTCAAACCCAATGTTACTGTAGATTCACTCATCTCTAACCACAAAATACGAAACTATGGGGGAGATTTATCAAACATGGTGTAAAGTGAAACTGGCTCAGTTGCCCCTAGCAACCAATCAGATTCCACCTTTCATTCCTCACAGACTCTTTGGAAAATGAAAGGTGGGATCTGATTGGTTGCTAGGGGCAACTGAGCCGCTTTCACTTTACACCATGTTTGATAAATCTCCCCCTATATGTCCAGTGTATGTGAACCTGATAAGACCTGATGAGAACATAATGAAGAGCTCTGGGCCATTCCTATCATCGGTCCCAAGGACCTGACTACCATTCATTAGGCTGGGCCTAGACATGGCGGTAATAGCCTATAGCTGCAGCCCATGTTTAGCATTGCGGCTGGCAAATGCTTCATTACTATTATTATTATTATTATTATTATTATTATTATTATTATTCAGTCCAGGTTTAATTATTAGAGAATTTCCGGTGCTAGTGGCCATCCAGCAAGGTGCGAACTTTTAGTGTTCAAGATTTCCTGATAATTGTGGCCGTCAAATGCTTAAAGGGGCAATTGCAGGTGACGGATACAATAATGAATGTGTAATAGAATGGATAAAGAGATGGATGATAGATAGATAGATAGATAGATAGATAGATAGATAGATAGATAGATAGATAGACATAAAGGATGTCTAGGGCAGGAGAGGTTTTCTATTGGGATTTGCTGCTGCTCTGGACAGTTCCTGACATGGACAGAGGTGGCAGCAGAGAGCACTGTGTCAGACTGGAAAGAATACACCACTTCCTGCAGGACATACAGCAGCTAATAAGTAGTGGAAGACTGGAGATTTCTAAAATAGAAGTAAATTACAAATCTGTATTTTGCCAGAGTTGCTAGATAGGACCAGGCAGCACTTCAAACAGCAACCTGAAGGCCGTTACGCTCCTATACATATGTGCAACATTTCGGCTTAACTCACTAAATCCATTTTCAGGCTCCATAGAGTTGCATGTATGGGTGAATGGAGGAGTTCAGCTTTTTATCATTTACTCACTTGGAAAGATTTTCTGCATTATTCTAGTATTGTCACACATGATCAGTGTCTTATGGCTTCTACCCATACCTCTATTGTAACACAGTACTGCTTCTTTTTTTTCAAGCAAAATACATAGCAATGAGTCCAAGGATAATCCACAGCACTTACAGATAACGGAGCAAAAATCTAATGTAGTTTATTTCATCAAATAGCGAGAGCCGCACAGCAAACAAACACCTCCGCCAGCGCATAATGGTCACACCTGATAATGGCGGCAACATAACACCGAAATAATGAGGAAATAAACTACATTTGATTTTTGCTCCGTTATCTGTAAGTGCTGTGGATTATCAGATAGATAGATAGATAGATAGATAGGAGACAGATAGATAGATAGATAGATAGATAGATAGATAGATAGATAGATAGATAATAGATCAATAGATAGATAAATAGATAGGATATATATAGTGTGTTTACACAGACAGATTTATCTGACAGATCTATGAAGCCAAAGCCAGGAAAGGTTTTGAAAGAAGGAGAAATCTCAATCTTTCCTTTATGACCTGTTCCCTATTTATAGTCTGTTCCTGGCTTTGGCTTCAAAGATCTGTCAGATAAATCTGTCTGTGTAAACACACCAATAGATAGATAAATGGATAGATAGATAGATAGATAGATAGATAGATAGATAGATAGATAGATAATAGATAGATAGGAGATAGATAGATAGATAGATAGATAGATAGATAGATAGATCGATAGATACTTTTGTATCTTGGAGCAGCACTACACTTGAAGCAGGGTGGGTGCCAGCAGGTATAGTCCAGACAAGACTTCACTTTGTAGATATAGAAAATGGCCCACAGCACTCCGGAATTGGCAATTAAAGTGTTTTTATTCCATAGTGAAATAGCACAGCACAGTGTTAAATGGCGACGTTTCAACGACCTCCGTAGTCTTTTTCAAGCACTTTTTCACTATGGAATAAAAACACTTTAATTGCCAATTCCGGAGTGATGTGGGTGCAGTGTCCCAGAACATACAGACTACTACTCCTATTATGGCCATTTCTGTTTCTGTGTCAATGCCTGTTCTGGTAAGTGTTTGCACTGCAACTGCTGCTGGTTTTCCCCTAGTATTCTCTAGTAATGTGCATTCTCATGTGTATTCTCATGTATTCCTGTGTATTATTGCATTGTACAGTGGTATGCAAGGCTGTTGATCACGTGACCTGTAACCATGGTTCCTCCAATGGCCGACTAGCTCTGGCCAGGAGCAACCATGTGACCTCCCACTTCCTGCTGACAAGTCAGTTCAGCCCCTGCTTTCAAGCAAGGAGGTTGTGTTGTTCTGTCCTCTCCCTCAGAAGAGTGACTGAGTCTGCTGCTGGATTCAAGTCTTCGGCTGTATCTGCCTGCTCAAGTGACCGGAGTCTTCTCTCTCATCTGGGTGTCATTCCGTTATCTCTCCTCATCGCTGCAAGGATTCACAGCAAGTATTATTCTCAAGCTAATCCACCCAGCAACGCTATTTCTCTCATACTCCTACTCCCATCATCCGGCACGTATTCTCACAGCCTATGCAGCACCACTCCTGCCTTATTTGTCAAAGCCTGCTATATACCCGGTTGCATCCGGACAGAACTGTTGCTACTAGTTACCTCATCTATTTAAAACCGCTGTTACTGAACCCTGGCATTGGTGTCCACTAACTGGTGCCCTGACTAGGTGCAGCGAAGAATCGCATGCCCATCATCACCCGCAGATTCCACAGACCGGCCCTACAGCTGTGCTGCCCTCAGGCCTATTCCGTGACAAGTATAACCCCTGCAGCTGCCCCGGTCATTGCCCGCTCATAACACCAGCACTGCGGAAGTGGCCCCCAGGGGCCAGGGCATCGCATGGGCCATTATCTATATCTAGATAGATAGATAGATAGATAATATACAGATAGATTCACAAATCGGTTTGTAATAAATTTAACTAAAATATCATAACTGTAGTAGCTAAACTACTGGGATTATTACAGAAGGGCAAATTTATTACAGCATTTTGTTGTAAAAGTGTAAAAAATCGGAAAATCACAATGTAAAAAAAGTCTCTCATACAATTTCGGCCATTCCTCTCCTCTCTGCCCCTATATTGCTCTGTTAGTCTCTCCCTGCTCTGCTCTAACTGCCTGCTGCCATCCTGCTCTCTCCTCCACACACAGCCGACTGGCCACCTCCATTACCGAACCTCCTTATATAGGGAGGAGGTGCTGACATCACAGAGGGGCCTGCAGCTGATTGGACAGGCGCTAGGAATTATGGTTAATCCCTTTCTCCCGCCTAGTGATGCTTCAGACAACATGAGTGGCCGCCATTTTGTTATATTTGCAAACTTCCTTAACGAATCAGCAGGAATTTGCTTTGCAGAACAAAGCGAATTGACAACGCGATTTGCCGGATTCGCTTCCTTCTCAAGTATAACATACAGTGAGCTCTCCATTGTTTTTCTACACATGTGAATTAGATGCTAATTAGTGCAAAACTAAAGCATCAACAAAGTAATGTATGGAAGAAAGTGTAAATACATAGACTGGGAAACTCCCGGGGTGATACATTGTGACATACCATATATACACATGTACTGTTACATAAAATCAAACAGCATATATTTCATGTACAGTGGTAAAAAGTGTTGATTGGTAGGCGGGGGACCACCACTCACCGCTGTGGCTGGTTACCTCATCAGGAATATCACTCTGGAGCTCAAGGAGTGGAAAAATCCATAGTGCCGGCATATGCCAAGGCAGAGTATGCAAGGCTGTGGACTTTTTAGCTATTTGAGGTCCAGAATACTATTCCTGATGAGATAACCAGCCACAGCTGTGAGTGGTGGTCCCCCGCCTACCAATCAACACTTTTAAACATTGTTTGACACCGTACATGAAATATATGATGTTTGATATTATGTAACACTACATGTATGTATATGCTATGTCACGATGTATCACCCGGGGAGATTCCCAGTCTAGGTATTTAAACTTTTTTCTATGCATTACTTGGTTGATGCCCTAAAGGGGTATTCCACCCATGAGCTGAAAAATGAAATTCTCCCAAACCTTACTCACCAAGTCCCCCTGAGTATTTTGAGACATCTCCTGTCCTTCCAGATGCCGCTGTTCCTGAGTTCCTGACCATGCTTGAGAAAGGTCTCTGGATGAGACAGAAACGTTGCACTGGCTGATGTATTTTTTTGAATAAACACTAAGATTTTTTTCACTTTATGGAAGTGCCGCAGTTCTTGAATTTATTTGAAGAGGAGACGTTTATCCAGTCTCTGTTGCCTAGATAGATAGATAGATAGATAGATAGATAGATAGATAGATAGATAGATAGGAGATAGATAGATAGATAGATAGATAGATAGATAGATAGATAGATAGGAGATAGATAGATAGATAGATAGATAGATAGATAGGAAATAGATAGATAGATAGATAAATAGATAGATAGATAGATAGATAGATAGATAGATAGACAGATAGATAGATAGGAGATAGATAGATAGATAGATAGATAAACGTCCAGTATGAAGTGCACTCTGGTCAGACTGGTGAAAAGGGTGCCCGCAGCTGGAGACCGAATCCACGTCTCCCCATAAATACTCCAAGAACTCTGCAGCACAACCGTATAGTGAAAAATCCAAAATGTGGTTTTATTCCATATCAGTAAAAAATTCCATGCTTGGAATTTTTTACTGATATGGAATAAAACCACATTTTGGATTTTGCACTATACGGTTGTGCTGCAGAGTTCTTGGAGTATAGATAGATAGATAGATAATAGATAGATAGGAGATAGATAGATAGATAGATAGATAGATAGATAGATAGATAGCGGATAGATAGATAGATAGATAGATAGATAGATAGATAGATAGGAGATAGATAGATAGATAGATAGATAGATAGATAGATAGATAGTAGACAGATAGATAGATAGATAGATAGATAGATAGATAGATAGATAGGACATAGATAGATAGATAGATAGATAGATAGGAGATAGATAGATAGATAGATAGATAGATAGATAGATAGATAGGAGATAGATAGATAATAAATAGATAGATAGATAGATAGATAGGAGATAGATAGATAGATAGATAGATAGATAGATAGATAGATAATAGATATATAGATAGATAGATAGATAGATAGATAGATAGATAGATAGATAGGAGATAGATAATAGATAAATACTCTGATCCTTGACAACTTTTAAAATCCAGAATCTAGGTCACACATGGCAGACTGTTCGGTTGCTTCTCATTAGATGTCTTACGGAAACTTCAGCATTTCTGACTTGTGTCGTTGAACCTGCAGGATGATAATTTTCAGCCTCCGCTACTTGATGGCTATAGCCGCCGCTTCGTGATTAAAAGCTGTAGATCAGGATAAATAAGCCTGAGGTCTCCTCTGTTCTAGTGACTGTGACAGCAGTTTATATGTTACTTGTAATGACAAACAGCATCTTGTAGTCAATACTCGGAGTCATTTACAGCCGGGCAGAGCAGGGCAATCTCATTTACTGCAGGTTAGACTTAATTTCATCTGATTGCTCCTCTTTGCGGAACATTTGTTCCATTTCATTTGTATGACTGTGTTCACACGTCCAAGATTTGCTTGTGGCAAATGCAAGAAACCATGATATCCAGGGCCGGATTAAAGGGAGGGCACCAGGGGCACGTGCCCCGGGGCCTCCGCCACTTAGGGGCCCCCACCAGCTCGAACCCTAGCAGAACGGTGCTTCTTACCCAGGATATCAGGCCATGTAATAGAGCCCTAACACAGTGGGCAACAGCGTGCAGAAAGTGCTGTGTTCTCACATTGCGTTAACACAAACACAATGTGGGAATACACTCTGATACTTAGTCCCCCGCTCCTGTCTCTAGGGCCTGGCATCTTCCCCTGTACTGCAGCCTCTAGTGACCACGTGCACAAGAGGATGCTGACCCATACAGCCAGGAGCGAGGAGGGGTCTGTGCTAATTCACCTACAGTGATCAGCCATCTGTATAGATCGCGGTATTTATTTTTTTTTGGGGGGGGGGATTGTTGCCCGGGGCCTCCACCAACCTTAATCCGGCCCTGATTCTATCTATCTATCTATCTATCTATCTATCTATCTATCTATCTATCTATCTATCTATCTGTTAATCTGAGTATACTGTCTTCCATTAGCCTTCCTAGTTTCATGCTGGGACTTGCAGTTCATCCATCCCTTCTGCCTCAGATGGAGTGTAACCTATGAATTATATGCAGCCTTGGGGTGACAATCTTATGGTAGCGTCACACAACATTAGTCAGCCAGGACCAGGAGGTTAATACATGTCCTTACTCCAGTAATAGCCTATGAAACGTGTGATATGTATGTGCTGTGTGATGTCTGCATAGGTAAGAGTCTGTGCCAGGGACGCAATGTAATATGAATACACCCCAGCATCTGAAGTCTCAGGAGTGGGCATGCACCAATGCTTTGTGAAATCTAATAAAAACATGTTGAAGGTAGAATATATCCTATTTTACAAGTGATTACCACACTGGGGAAGCCGAATAGAGCGGAATGCTTCATCCATCACCCCCTGACATTGCTGCATGCTGCACAACCTACTTAAGATGTTTGCTGTATACAGCACCTTCTACATTCTAATAGAGACTGAGG
This sequence comes from Dendropsophus ebraccatus, assembly GCF_027789765.1. Lineage (NCBI taxonomy): Eukaryota > Metazoa > Chordata > Amphibia > Anura > Hylidae > Dendropsophus > Dendropsophus ebraccatus. Next base: position 14,966,904 of record NC_091462.1, on the reverse strand, counting down.
AATTGCAAAGCACTGACACAGCGGGAGGGCATTTATTGATGGGACGTGGATCTGCAAGGATCGAGCTGCTGGGAAAGACACATTGCATTGTTTAGCCTTATGTGGGAACAAATTCCTATTCTAATTGAAAGTAAAGTGTAACAGTGTATGGTATAGATATGAAATACATCTAAAGAACTGCTCAAGACTGTGAGCATTATAATACTGCTCTCTATATAACCGCTATAATGCTGCCCCATATGTGCAAGAATATAACTACTATGATACTGCCTCCTATATACAAGAATATAACTACTATAATAATGCTCCTATATACAGGAATATAACTACTATAATACTGCCCCTATATACAAGAATATAACTACTATAATACTGCTCCCTATATACAAGAATATAACTACTATAATACTGTCCCTATATACAAGAATATAACTACTATAATACTGCTCCTATATACAGGGATATAACTACTATAATACTGCTCCTATATACAAGAATATAACTACTATAATACTGCTCCTATATACAGGAATATAACTACTATAATATTGCTCCTATATACAAGAATATAACTACTATAATACTGCTCCTATATACAAGAATATAACTACTATAATACTGCCCCCTATATACAAGAATATAACTACTATAATACTGCTCCCTATATACAGGAATATAACTACTATAATACTGCTCCTATATACAGGGATATAACTACTATAATACTGCTCCTATATACAAGAATATAACTACTATAATACTGCCCCCTATATACAAGAATATAACTACTATAATACTACTCCTATATACAAGAATATAACTACTATAATACTGCTCCTATATACAAGAATATAACTACTATAATACTGCTCCTATATACAAGAATATAACTACTATAATACTGCTCCTATATACAAGAATATAACTACTATAATACTGCTCCTATATACAGGGATATAACTACTATAATACTGCTCCTATATACAACAATATAATTACTATACTACTGCTTCCTCATTGACAATAATAGATGCCTTAGAAACAAGGCTTAATTTGCTCAGCAGCGACACCACAGGAGATATAGAGCATTACACTGCCTTACACATTGTCTGGTACTGTGCACAGTTGATGGATGGGCTGAACTCCTGACCTTCACTAATAACCTAACTGTTCCTCATTGAATGACCGAAAATAAATTTACTGCACAAGTTAATCCCTTTAAATTCTAAATCTCTTATTTCCCTTTAACTTCCTCTTTATTTCTTCATTCTATATTTTGTTGCTGTATAGATGAGATCTGATTAACCCTTTACAAGCGGAGACCTGGTGCCCCCTGTTTCATCTTTCAGGGTTCCTGATCAGGATATTTCCTAGTATGTTATTATGGGAGCGAGTTCCGGAGTTGCAGAAGAGATGTGATAAAACCCTGCAGGGCAGCAGAGAGATCACATTGCCCTCTGTTCCCTCCAGGCTCCATTAGCTGGATATAGGACTGCTCACCGAGTGCATCATGATGGGTAATCTGAGCCACCGACTGACACAATATTATATATCACAGATGCTGGGATCTGGACACTAACGCTGCAGCCTCTGATCAGTTCACATTCTAAACCTCTGGGGTTGTCTCACCAAGATGACCCTATAGAAGCGGATCACAGCGGCTCTTACCCCAGGGTAAGCCATGTTTGGCCTTAATATCCCTGCAGTCCTGTAGTCCGACAAACCTGTGATATAGTGCTATCCAATAAACCTCACTGGGTATTATTGTACGCCGCTCTGCCCTTTAGCCTTACTTGTTGTCTTTTATGTTTGAAGTTCCTGAGTTCTTTCAGCCCTCACTCATCCCCCTGAGGAATCTGCAAATAAAAGGGAAACATGTCGGGAGTTTCAGAGGGTGTTATAGGGCAAGTTAGTAGTGGAGGTTACCCCTAAGAGCCTCTATCTAGGGTATAAAGTGTAGGGTATAATTTTTTTTTCAAATCAACAGATTTCAGAAAGTTATATAGATATACCATTCACTTGTATTTTGTCTTCCAGTACTTATCAGTTGCTGTATGTCCTGCAGGAAGTGATGTATTATTTCCAGTCTGACACAGTGCTCTCTGCTGCTACCTCTGTCCATGTCAGGAACTGTCCAAAGCAGGAGAGGTTTCTATGGGGATTTGCTGCTGCTCTGGACAGTTCCTGACATGGACAGAGGTGGCAGCAGAGAGCACTATGTCAGCCTTCAAAGAATACACCACTTCCTGTAGGACATACAGTAGCTTATAAGTACTGGAAGACTGGATATTTATTTAAATAGAAGTAAATTACAAATCTATATATGTTTATGACAACAGTTGATCTGAAAGATTTTTTTTTTTTTTTTGCTGGAGTTCCCCTTTAACATAGTCAGTTATTTTACACACCCTTCCTAATCTGCCTTAGTGCAGGGGTGTCAACCTGTGGCCAAAGCATTGGCGGTCCAGGCATGATGGGTACTTTCCCGTGAGCATGAGATCTATGTGTTCAGGGGACATTAGCGCTGAGCACTCCCACTATCATCTCCAATGAAGCCGTACCCCTGAGAACAACCAGAACCTGACGTATCTGATGTCATGGCAGAAAAGTAGCGGAAAAGCTTCCACCTCGGCCCCGACATGTCTCTCCTGCTTTTCTAATAAAGTTCTTTTCAGCAACTCACAAACTTCCTGGCTCCCTTTATTGCTGCCTAGGGCTCTCTGTATTGCAGAGAATATGAAGGTAGCATTGTACTATATAGCACTCATCTGTGACAATGGACTGGAGAGTGTGAGCGAGGAAGGGTTAATGCTTAAAGGGATAGCATCATATACCTTACTACTGTCTGATTATATATCATCATCATCATCATCATCATCATCACAAATTGGGCATAAGAAACAAAGACAATTACTTGCTATGTGGGGATGTAGTGAGCATGCTCTGTAACATATACACTGGTCACTGCAGCTGTGTCCACCACCTATTGTGACTGGTGGGTTCTGTGTTATCTGCCTGCACCTACTGTCAGTGATGGATTCTTTATAATCTCTTATGATGATGAGATGAAGTTTCATCTGCTGTATGTTGCGCTTCCTCTCCATACTGAATACTTGTTTTACCTTCCAGGTAACATCAAAGATGAAAAGAATGTAACATGCAATTTAAAGGGGAACCCCAGCCAAAAGAACTTCTTTCAAATCAACTGGTGTGAGAAAGTTATAGAGAGTTGTAATGTACTTCTATTAAAAATTCTCCAGTCTTTCAGTACTTATCAGCTGCTGTATGTCCTGCAGGAAGTGGTGTATTCTTTCCAGTCTGACACAGTGCTCTCTGCTGCCACCTCTGTCCATGTCAGGAACTGTCCAGAGCAGGAGAGGTTTTCTATGGGGATTTGCTACTGCTCTGGACAGTTCCTGACATGGACAGAGGTGGCAGCAGAGAGCACTGTGTCAGACTGGAAAGAATACACCACTTTTCTGCAGGACAAAATCTATATAACTTTCTGACACCAGTTAATTTGAAAGAGAAAAAAAAATATTTTGTCAGAAGACCCCTTTATGGTGTGTTCACACCTACAGGATCTGCAGCTGATTTTCTGCAGCAGATTTCATTTAAATAACTGAACACAGCATCAAATCAGCTGCAGATCCTGTAGGCGTGAACGCACCATTAAGGTAGAAAATAAAACAAGACAAGAAAAGTGCAGAAATAGGTTTTAAATAGTCGCTATTGTTTCATCAAACTTTCCATAAATCAGCAAAAAAATAAGAAACTGTGTAATATATCTTATCAGACAAAGATGCTTCTTTCTCCTCTTTTCAGCCCCCTCCCTGTAAACATTGTTCCTTATATAAAAAAAAAAAAAAACTTATTCTGTGTTTACTGAACTGAGAGATTGGTTACATGCTGCCCATGAACGTGTATGGAGAGGAGAAGGGTAAAAAGTGAGACGAGAGGGGGCGAGTTTAGAGAGCAGAGGCAGACAAAGAGACTGCATAGAGACAATAAGTATTAGAATTCACAGCTGAGACTGTTCACTACTGCTCTATAATGTCCTCCATGCTGCTACTGTCTCTTTTCAGTGTATAGAGACTTAGGAAGCAGGATCCTATCTTCTGTATGTGAAGTGTATGGAAGCCACCATACAGCCTAGATTCCGCCCATTGGCTTAATGACAACTAAAAAATGAGAGATGGAGCCTGCAGAGCTGAAATCTAATGAAAAATGCCTCTGAGACTCTGAAGGACTTTATTGCCCTATTATATTAAAGAGGGTTTGCTAGCTTTTTGGAACTAAAGCTTAAAGGGGAAGTTCCGCAATTATTATTATTTTATTTTTTTCAAATTAACTGGTGTCAGAGAGTTATATAGATTTGTAATTTACTTCTATTTTAAAATGTTAAATATTCCAGTACTTATCAGCTGCTGTATGTCCTGTAGGAAGTGGTGGTATATTCTCTCCAGTCTGACACAGTGCTCTCTGCAATAGTAAATCCCAACAGGAAACTTCTCCTGCTCTGGACAGTTCCTGACATGGACAGAGGAGGCAGCAGAGAGCACTGTGTCACACGGGAAAGAATACACCACTTCCTGCAGGGCATACAGCAGCTGATAAGTACTGAAAGATTCTGAGATGTTTTAATACAAGTAATTTACACATCTGTATAACTTTCTGAAACCAGTTGATTTAAAAAAAAAAAAAAATCACCGGAGTATCCCTTTAAAGCCTAAAAATAGCTCCTTTATTACAATAACAGCGCCGCTCCTGTCCTAAGCTTGTGTGTGGCAATATTCACTTTAGGGAGCTGTAATACCGCACATAACCTAAAGGACAGCTCTGGAAGAATGCAGCTTGGTTTTTCTAGACCGGGATAATCCTTGGGTGCGTTCACACCTACAGGATCTGCAGCAGATTTGATGGTGCAGATTTGATGCTTTGTTCAGTTATTTAAATGAAATCTGCTGCGGATCTGCTAGGGATCCGCAGCAGAAAATATGCTGTGGAGCCGGTAAGTGTGAACGTACCCTATATTGGTATAAAAGGTTCTGTAACCTTATTATTTATTTCATGGCTGAATTTTGTGACGATTTCTATTAGTGGTGAGTGACAGAAACCATCCTTAGGGTGCGTTCACACCTACAGGATCTGCAGCAGATCTGCAGCAGATTTGATGCTGTGTTCAGCTATTTAAATGAAATCTGCTGCAGAAAATCAGCTGCAGATCCTGTAAGTGTGATCGCACCATTATGTGGCCTCATGCAGATTCTGTACTGCGCATTCTGCATGCAAAATATGTAAATGAAAAAAATTAAAATAAAAAAAAACACAATTTCCACAGGAACATCTGCTGCTCTATGGATTCTGACATAACCATTAAAGTCAATGTGGGAAAATCCGCAATAAATCCATCACGGACCCAATGTCAAAAATTGACACATTGCAGAATTGAGATTCCTGCTTTAAAATGTCATCGACTTGGCGGCTACTATAATGCCGGGGATTCTCCAAGAGAAGCTGTTGCTGGAAATGTTCTGCATTTACGCTGTGTGTGTGAACTTACCCTTAAAGGGGTACTCCAACGAAAATATTTTTCTTTCGAATCAACTGGTTTTAGAAAATTAGATAGATCAGTCTTCCCAGTACTTATCAGCTGCTGCATGTCCTGCAGAAAGTGGTGTATTTTCTCCAGTATGACCCAGTGCTCTCTGCTGCCCCCTCCATGTCAGGAACTGTCCAGAGCAGCAGCAAATCCCTATAGAAAACCTCTCCTGCTCTGGACAGATCCTGACATGGACAGAGGTGGCAGCAGAGAGCGCTGTGTCAGACTGGAAAGAATACACCACTTCCTGCAGGACATACAGCAGCTGATAAGTATGGGATGACTGAAGATTTTAAAATAGAAGTTAATTAGAAATCTATAAATCTCTGAAAACAATTGATTTGAAAGAAAAAGATTTTTGTCGGGATACCCCTTTAAAGGGAACCCCTCATTATAAAAATGCTATCTAAGCTATTGGCGTCATGTTATAGAGCAGAAGGAGCTGAGTAGATTGATATATGTCTTTATGGGAAAAGATTCAGTATAACATGTACATTTTTTATAGAAATCTCTGATGTTTTCATGCTAAAGAGTCCATTGAGTGACTCCGCCCACTGGACTCCTAAACACAGAATTAGCAGGGATTTCAATCAACATTTTACCAGTGATACTAAATCTTTTTCCACAAAGTTATATATCAATCCGCTCAGCTCTTCCTGCTCTATAATATGACGGTGACAGATTAGATAGCATTGTCTTAGTGACAGGTTCCCTTTAAACAGCTTGGACCCCTAACTGATCCATTTTACTTGGCTGGATACGTTGATTTCTTTAGTAAACAGAAGATTTCCTGGACTGGATACAACTGCAACTGAGAGGTATTCGTTCTGTATCCAATCTGATCCTCCCAATGTAACCCACATTGTTTCCAGTCACTGACAGCAAGCAGAGATGCTGAAATGGTGGACGGCAACATGTGATAAAGGATCGCAGAATTATTCATTACAGAATGATTAAGATTCCTGCAGACTTATGTTCTCTATATAATTATATAGTGTAATAGAAGACAGGAAGCGGTCAGAGATGAAGCAGAGCTCAGTGCGTTCCTGTACGAGCTTCATCCTCATTCTGCAAGGAGCGAAATACATCTCATTTGCCGGATCCCTAAGCAGTAATGTTTGCCAGAACTACACATTAGCCATAGACTCGGGTTAAACAGCTCCCCTAGTGGTCATATTGTAAAAAAAAAAAAAAAATCTAATAAAATCAAATTAAAAAATCCAGTGCAGTAAAGGTATAAAACAGCCAGAGGGAGAATAGTATATAAGCAAACGTAAAAATAACCGTACCGACAGGAACAGAGAGAGAAACGTCCACCCCAATCTCCTATAGTGACCTTATTCAGGAATAACAGGATGAAAGTAAAGAAATAAAAAAATGGCCTGCAATGAATAGAATGATGATGTGATACCAAACACAGCCATAAACAAGCGTGGCGCTGTTTCGGAACTCTTAGAACCTTTTGCTAAATTCAGATCACCCCTCTGTTGAGATATTCAGCGGCAAGTGTTTCGTTTTCCTGCAGCGCCACCACAGGAGAAAATGAGTATTACACTGAGAGATATATATAGAACGCCTCTATGTTTAGAACACAGAACTTGACCTACAGCGCCACCACAGGAGGAATTACGTATTACACAGTTCCCTCGGAAATCAAATGTAAGTTCTCCAAGCCAAAAGAGACCCTGGTTTATGTGGCTGATCTCTTCTCAGGCTAGCTTAGGGTCCTAAACATGGGGGGGGGACTCCTATATATTTGTGTACATATGTATGGAAGGGAGATCTATAACACATCATCCAATGGTTAGAAAGGTTGATAAAAGTCGATGGCAGGGTGTGTGTCTGGAACCTTCAGGGATTATCTATAATCTGTTGAGTAGTCCGCAGCAAATGCTTAAAGGGAAACTGTCACTGTGAAAATACTAACTAAGCTATCACCATCATGTTATAGAGCAGAAGGAGCTGAGCGGATTGATGTATAACTTTATGGGAAAAGATTCTGTATAACTTGTAATTTTTTGATTGAAATCTCTGATGTTTTAATGATAAGGAGTCCTGTCCAGTGAGTGACACCGCCCACTGGACTCCTAAACACAGAATGATCAGGCATTTCGATCAACATTTTACAAGTTATACTGAATCTTTTCCCACAAAGTTATATATCAATCCGCTCAGCTCATCCTGCTCTATAACATGATGGTGATAGAATGGAGAGCATTGTCTTGGTGACAGGTTCCCTTTAATTCCCCCGCAGCGCCACCACAGGAGACATTAAGCATTACACATTTCCCACTGAAATCAAGTTTAAGTTCTCCACAGTAAGAGACACTTCTTCATATAACTGACTGACTGACTGAAGAGGGTCCTGAACTGGGGGGGGGGGGGTAGTATTTAACTAACTCAGAATACCCCAGAAGGATAATTAAAAATGAGTAGACATCCCCTTTAAGTAGCAGTCCTTATTCCAGGAGACTTGAAGACTGTTCTGACTGGTGAAGCATCTCAGGCGAGGGAGGAGAACGCTGCTTACAGTCTCATCTCTGGATCACTTAACACGATGATGGTTATTATTATCCTCATTATAATAACTACTTCTATCATCACCATTATGCATTATACATGTTCTAGCCCCGGCTCATTTTCTTTTCAGGCAATGATAATTGCCCAGACAGGAAAACTTTTCCTACAACATGCGGTAAGAATTCCTTTAATCCAACATGAACCTGACAGATGCTGGATTATCAAACACCCGAGCTTTTCAAAGAACATTATAGATCTATAAGACTTACAGGGAAGAGTAGAAAACATTCAGGGAGAAAGCTGCTGCTGCTGTCTACGAGATATGTCAGCACTGGATTTATACCATGGTGGGTGCCAAGGCTATAGTCATTTACAGCACTAGATGCCCCATACTACTATGGTGATAGGTGTCCCATACTACTATGGCGAAAGGTGTCCCATACTACTATGAGGAAAGGTGTCCCATACTACTATGAGGAAAGGTGTCCCATACTACTATGAGGAAAGGTGTCACATACTACTATGAGGAAAGGTGTCCCATACTACTATGATGATAGGTGTCCCATACTACTATGATGATAGGTGTCCCATACTACTATGACGATAGGTGTCCCATACTACTATGATGATAGGTGCCCCATACTACTATGGCAATAGGTGTCCCATACTACTATAAGGATAGGTGTCCCATACTACTATGATGATAGGTGCCCCATACTACTATGATGATAAGTGTCCCATACTACTATGATGATAGGTGTCCCATACTACTATGATGATAAGTGTCCCATACTACTATGATGATAGGTGCCCCATACTACTATGATGATAGGTGTCCCATACTACTATGATGATAGGTGTCCCATACTACTATGATGATAGGTGTCCCATACTACTATGATGATAGGTGCCCCATACTACTATGATGATAAGTGTCCCATACTACTATGATGATAGGTGTCCCATACTACTATGATGATAAGTGTCCCATACTACTATGATGATAGGTGTCCCATACTACTATGATGATAAGTGTCCCATACTACTATAATGATAGTAGTCCCATACTACTATGATGATAAGTGCCCCATACTACTATGATGATAGGTGTCCCATACTACTATGATGATAAGTGTCCATTAATACTAAGATGATAGGTGTCCCATACTACTATGATGATAGGTGCCCCATACTACTATGATGATAAGTGCCCCATACTACTATGATGATAGGTGTCCCATACTACTATGATGATAGGTGTCCCATACTACTATGAGGAAAGGTGTCCCATACTACTATGATGATAGGTGTCCCATACTACTATGATGATAGGTGCCCCATACTACTATGATGATAGGTGTCCCATACTACTATGATGATAGGTGTCCCATACTACTATGATGATAAGTGTCCCATACTACTATGATGATAGGTGTCCCATACTACTATGATGATAAGTGTCCCATACTACTATAATGATAGTAGTCCCATACTACTATGATGATAAGTGCCCCATACTACTATGATGATAGGTGTCCCATACTACTATGATGATAAGTGTCCAATAATACTAAGATGATAGGTGTCCCATACTACTATGATGATAGGTGCCCCATACTACTATGATGATAAGTGCCCCATACTACTATGATGATAGGTGTCCCATACTACTATGATGATAGGTGTCCCATACTACTATGAGGATAGGTGTCCCATACTACTATGATGATAGGTGTCCCATACTACTATGATGATATCTTTTGGGCAAGGTATTACATAAATAGCAGAAATGATGAGGTGATGGTCCTAGAATTCCGGAATTAAAAAAAATCTTTATTTTATATGAAAAAAAGGGATAAAAGCTCATAACAAGATTTGCTGAAAAACCTAGGCATTTCACACACATGCGCGTTTAATCATGATCATGCGCGCGAAAAACGTAGGTTTTTCAGCAAATCTTGTTATGAGCTTTTATCCCTTTTTTTTTATATGAAATAAAGAATTTTTTTAATTCTAAAGTCATGGGACCATCACCTCATCATTTCTACTATTGAACAGGCAACTGACCAAAGCCGGACCCCTGCACCCTCCTTGTATGATCTTTCCATATCAATGTGGAGGAGAGCTGACTACTATTATTTTATATTGCATAAATAGCAATTCCTTGTTAGGAAGTACAGGAGAAGAAGGAGGATGTAACCAATAGGAATTCCATGTAGATTCCATGTGTTGCCATTGCAAGAATCAGATAGATAGATAGATAGATAGATAGATAGATAGGAGATAGATGATAGATAGATAGATAGATAGATAGATAGATAGATAGATAGATAGATAGATAGATAGACAGACAGACAGACAGACAGATAGATAGATAGATAGGAGATAGATAGATAGATAGATAGATAGATAGGAGATAGATAGATAGATAGATATGAGATAGATAGATAGATAGATAGATAGATAGATAGATAGATAGGAGATAGATAGATAGATAGATAGATAGATAGATAGGAGATAGATAGATAGATAGATAGATAGATAGATAGATAGATAGGAGATAGATAGATAGATAGATAGATAGATAGATAGATAGGAGATAGATAGATAGATAGATAGATAGATAGATAGATAGATAGATAGGAGATAGATAGATAGATGGATAGATAGGAGATAGATAGATAGATAGATAGGAGATAGATAGATAGATAGATAGATAGATAGATAGATAGATAGATAGATAATAGATAGATAGGAGATAGATAGATAGATAATAGATAGATAGGAGATAGATAGATAGATAGATAGATAGATAGATAGATAGATAGATAGATAGGAGATAGATAGATAGATAATAGATAGATAGGAGATAGATAGATAGATAGATAGATAGATAGATAGATAGATAGATAGATAGATAGATAGATAGTTGTCTCTGTTTCCTATATACAACTCATCCCATACAGCCCAGAATAATTCAGTCCCTGGTAACACATGTTCTGCCTCTATCTTCCTGCTCCTTTGCTCGCTGATGTCTGCCAGACAAGGTCAACTTCTATTAACCCATAATTCCCATAATACTTTTCCCCTGCTAATAAGGCAGCCCATGGCAGGCACTCAGCTGTAGAGGAGTACAAGTCAATGACAGCCCTCCTGCATCTATCTGGACTACCAGCACGACCTGTAGACTTCACTCCCATTGCCTGAGTGCACAGTAGTAGTAGTAGAACAACCACCCCCAGCAGGCTCAGCTACATACAGGCTTGTAGTGGAAAAGCTGCAGAACACCCAAGCTGAAGGAACACATAACACTCACCTTTAAGGAGACCCTGCACACTGGAGACTTGGTTGATGTAATATACACTGTAGCTTCTTAGACATTGCAGGATAGATAGAAGAAGCTGGAGACAGGAAAGTGCCCTGATCACTGGGCATCCAGCTTCTTCACAGCTGCATGAGATGGAAGGGGTTAATGGCAGCTGGTCCTCCCAGGTTTGCAGGATCCATTGCTGGAATGAAGTATAATCCACTTTTAGCTGAGGATGGATGGAGAGGGATGCAGTGGTCCTGAGTCCATCACACACAGCCCAGGCTCAGCGAAGCTCTGCTCTCAGCTCCCAACATCACCAGAGCTACTAGCAGCAAGACCCACCTCCTGAGTGTGCTGCCATCTGCCTCCTCACAAGTCTCAGGGATGGATGCAGCACATGTGTGTGTGTGCACAACTACTGACTGCTGCTGCTGCATGTAACATGTGTGTGCACAACTACTGACTGCTGCTGCTGCATGTAACATGTGTGTGCACAACTACTGACTGCTGCTGCTGCATGTAACATGTGTGTGCACAACTACTGACTGCTGCTGCTGCATGTAACATGTGTGTGCACAACTACTGACTGCTGCTGCATGTAACATGTGTGTGTGTGTGCGCGCACAACTACTGACTGCTGCTGCATGTAACATGTGTGTGCACAACTACTGACTGCTGCTGCATGTAACATGTGTGTGCACAACTACTGACTGCTGCTGCATGTAACATGTGTGTGCACAACTACTGACTGCTGCTGCATGTAACATGTGTGTGTGCACAACTACTGGACTGCTGCTGCTGCATGTACCATGTGTGTGCACAACTACTGACTGCTGCTGCATGTAACGTGTGTGCACAACTACTGACTGCTGCTGCTGCATGTAAAATGTGTGTGTGCACAACTACTGACTGCTGCATGTAACATGTGTGTGCACAACTACTGACTGCTGCTGCATGTAACATGTGTGTTCAAAACTACTGACTGCTGCTGCATGTAACATGTGTGTGCACAACTACTGACTGCTGCTGCATGTAACAAGTGTGTGCATAACTACTGACTGCTGCTGCATGTAACAAGTGTGTGCATAACTACTGACTGCTGCTGCATGTAACATGTGTGTGCACAACTACTGACTGCTGCTGCATGTAACATGTGTGTGCACAACTACTGACTGCTGCTGCATGTAGCATAAGTGTGCACAACTACTGACTGCTGCTGCATGTAACATGTGTGTGTGCACAACTACTGACTGCTGCTGCATGTAACATGTGTGTGCACAACTACTGACTGCTGCTGCATGTAACATGTGTGTGTGTGTGCGCACAACTACTGGACTGCTGCATGTAACATGTGTGTGCACAACTACTGACTGCTGCTGCATGTAACATGTGTGTGCACAACAACTGACTGCTGCTGCATGTAACATGCGTGTGCACAACTACTGACTGCTGCTACATGTAACATGTGTGTGTGCACAACTACTGACTGCTGCTGCATGTAACGTGTGTGCGCACAACTACTGACTGCTGCTGCATGTAACATGTGTGTGCACAACTACTGACTGATGCTGCATGTAACATGTGTGTGCACAACTACTGACTGATGCATGTAACGTGTGTGCACAACTACTGACTGCTGCTGCATGTAACATGTGTGTGCACAACTACTGACTGCTGCTGCATGTAACATGTGTGTGCACAACTACTGACAGCTGCATGCAACATGTGTGTGCACAACTACTGACTGCTGCATGTAACATGTGTGTGTACAAAACTACTGACTGCTGCTGCATGTAACATGTGTGTGCATAACTCCTGCCTGCTGCATGTAACATGTGTGCACAACTACTGACTGCTGCATGTAACATGTGTGTGCACAACTACTGACTGCTGCTGCATGTAACATGTGTGTGCACAACTACTGACTGCTGCATGTAACATGTGTGTGTGCACAACTACTGCCTGCTGCATGCCTGCTGCATGTAACATGTGTGTGCACAACTACTGCCTGCTGCATGTAACATGTGTGTGCACAACGACTGTCTGCTGCTGCATGTAACATGTGTCCTCCTGCCTGCTGCATGTAAAATATATCCTTCCTGCTGCATGTAACATGTGACCTCCTGACTACTGCATGTAACATGTGTCCTCCTGCCTGCTGCATGTAACATGTGTCCTCCTGCCTGCTGTATGTAGCATGTGTCCCCCTGCCTGCTGTATGTAACATGTGTCCTGCCTGCTGCATGTAACATGTGTACTCCTGCCTGCTGCATGTAACATGTGTACTCCTGCCTGCTGTATATAACATGTGTCCTCCTGCCTGCTGTATGTAACATGTATCCTCCTGCCTGCTGTATATAACATGTGTCATCCTGCCTGCTGCATGTAACATGTGTCCTCCTGCCTGCTGTATGTAACATGTGTCCTGCCTGCTGCATGTAACATGTTTCCTCCTGCCTGCTGTATGTAACATGTGTCCTCCTGCCTGCTGTATGTAACATGTGTCCCCCTGTCTGCTGTATGTAACATGTGTCCCCCTGCCTGCTGTATGTAACATGTGTCTTCCTGCCTGCTGTATGTAACATGTGTCTTCCTGCCTGCTGTATGTAACATGTGTCCTGCCTGATGTATTTAACATGTGTCCTCCTGCCTGCTGTATTTAACATGTGTCCTCCTGCCTGCTGTATGTAACATGTGTCCTGCCTGCTGTATGTAACATGTGTCCTCCTGTCTGCTGTATGTAACATGTGTCCCCCTGTCTGCTGTATGTAACATGTGTCCTCCTGCCTGTTGTATGTAACATGTGTCCTCCTGCCTGCTATATGTAACATGTGTCCTCCTGCCTGTTGTATGTAACGTGTCCTCCTGCCTGCTGTATGTAACGTGTCCTCCTGCCTGCTGTATGTAACATGTGTCCTCCTGCCTGTTGTATGTAACATGTGTCCTCCTGCCTGTTGTATGTAACATGTGTCCTCCTGCCTGCTGTATGTAACGTGTCCTCCTGCCTGCTTTATGTAATGTGTCCTCCTGCCTGCTGTATGTAACATGTGTCCTGCCTGCTGTATGTAACATGTGTCCTCCTGCCTGCTGTATGTAATGTGTCCTCCTGCCTGCTGTATGTAACATGTGTCCTGCCTGCTGTATGTAACATGTGTCATCCTGCCTGTTGTATGTAACATGTGTCCTCCTGCCTGCTGTATGTAACATGTGTCCTCCTGCCTGCTGTATGTAACGTGTCCTCCTGCCTGCTGTATGTAACATGTGTCCTGCCTGTTGTATGTAACATGTGTCTTCCTGCCTGCTGTATCTAACATGTGTCCCCCTGCCTGCTGTATGTAACATGTGTCCCCCTGCCTGTTGTATGTAACATGTGTCCTCCTGCCTGTTGTATGTAACATGTGTCATCCTGCCTGCTGTATGTAACGTGTCCTCCTGCCTGCTGTATGTAATGTGTCCTCCTGCCTGCTGTATGTAACATGTGTCCTGCCTGCTGTATGTAACATGTGTCCTCCTGCCTGCTGTATGTAATGTGTCCTCCTGCCTGCTGTATGTAACATGTGTCCTGCCTGCTGTATGTAACATGTGTCCTCCTGCCTGCTGTATGTAATGTGTCCTCCTGCCTGCTGTATGTAACATGTGTCCCCCTGCCTGCTGTATGTAACATGTGTCCTGCCTGTTGTATGTAACATGTGTCCTCCTGCCTGCTGTATGTAATGTGTCCTCCTGCCTGCTGTATGTAACATGTGTCCCCCTGCCTGCTGTATGTAACATGTGTCCCCCCTGCCTGCTGTATGTAACATGTGTCCTGCCTGCTGTATATAACATGTGTTCTTTCTGCTGTGTGCCCCCCATCACTGCCTGCTGCATGTAACATATCCCCCTCTTGCCTCCTGTGTGTATATAGCATGTGCACAGGTAGTATATAGCTGGACTGGTCTGGAACTCTTATCCCAAATATGGGGACAGCATTGCAGCTATATTGCTGTACATGAGGAGCAGTGTAACATCTCTCTATCTTCTATCTATCTATCTATCTATCTATCTATCTATCTATCTATCTCCTATCTATCTATCTATCTATCTATCTATCTATCTATCTATCTATCTATCTCCTATCTATCTATCTATCTCCTATCTATCTCCTATCTATCTCCTATCTATCTATCTATCTATCTATCTATCTATCTATCTATCATCTATCTATCTATCTATCTATCTCCTATCTATCTATCTATCTATCTACTGTATCTATCTCCTATCTATCTATCTATCTATCTATCATCTATCTATCTATCTATCTATCTATCTATCTATCTATCTCCTATCTATCTATCTATCTATCTATCTATCTACTGTATCTATCTCCTATCTATCTATCTATCTATCTATCTATCTATCTATCTATCATCTATCTATCTATCTATCTATCTATCTATCTATCTATCTATCTCCTATCTATCTATCTATCTATCTATCTCCTATCTATCTATCTATCTATCTATCTATCATCTATCTATCTATCTATCTATCTATCTATCTATCTCCTATCTATCTATCTATCTATCTATCTATCATCTATCTATCTATCTATCTATCTCCTATCTATCTATCTATCTATCTATCTATCTACTGTATCTATCTCCTATCTATCTATCTATCTATCTATCTATCTATCTATCTATCTATCTATCTATCTCCTATCTATCTATCTATCTATCTATCTATCTATCTATCTATCTATCTATCTATCTATCTCCTATCTATCTATCTATCTATCTATCTATCTATCTATCATCTATTATCTATCTATCATCTATCTATCTATTTCCTATCTATCTATCATTTATCTATCTATCAAAATTCAAATTCAAATTCAAATAAGCTTTATTGACAGGTCCAAAATAAACATTTAGCATTGCCAAAGCAACAGAGTATAATAGATGGAGTGTGGGGGAGAGGGGGGGGTCATGTGGGGAGCAGGGTGGATATGGGGTAAGGGGCAGGATTGGGGGATAATAGGGCGTATAACAGTCCATGGTATCTTATAATCCTCTCAGCCGGTGGCAGGTGGAGACATACTGGGCCGCTACTTCCATGGTGGCCTCCTCGTCCCCCAGCAGAATGTGGAGTTTCCTCTCCTCATCTATGGAGGTGAAGTCCGGGATGATGGTGGAGAGTCTCTGGAAGTAGGTGACCCTGGTGGATGAGTACTTGCTGCAGTGTAGCAAGAAGTGGGCCTCATCCTCCAGGTCTCCCTGCTCGCAGTGCCGGCACAGTCGGCTCTCCCGTGGCTTGTATGTTTGTCTGTGCCGCCCCGTCTCTATCTCCAGGCTGTGGGCGCTCAGTCTATAGAGGCTTAGGGTTTGCCTGTGTTTGGGGTGGTGCAGCCTCTCCAGGTATGGCGCCATGGTGTAGTCTCTCTGCAGTGACTGGTAGATGGTGAGTTTCTGGGAGTTACTTATTTCTCTCCTCCATTCCTCTGTATATTGCCCCTGGTATGTCTCTATCACCCCCTTTATTTGGGCTTTTGTCAGGGCATGTTGTGGGGTTTGGCTGGACTGGTGGTGGATGCCCTGTTGGGGGGCACATTGGGCTCCATGGCTCAGGGAGGCTTTGTGGTGATAGGAGTCAGGGTTGCTTCTCTGTAAGTGCGCCCAGAATGAAAGCGCCCTCTTCTGTACCTGAAACCATAGTGGGAACCTGCCCAACTCTGCCCGACACGCCATGTTGGAGGTGCTGCGATGGACCTGGAGGAGGTACTTGCAGAACTCCAGATGAAAGGTCTCTGTTGGGCTTGGATCCCATTTTGACTGGTCTGGGTAAGTGGGCGGACCCCAAACCTCACTGCCATAAAGCAGGATTAGGGCAATGACACCATTAAAGATCTTTAGCCAGACCCTCACTGGTGCTTTCAGGTGGTACAGTCGCTTTCGTATGGCATAGAAGGCTCTGCTGGCTTTTCCCTTGAGGACCTCTATTGCAGACTTGAAGCTCCCTGATTGGTTAAGCTCCAGGCCCAGGTATGTGTAGCTGCTGGTGTTCTCCAGTACTGACCCGTTTAGTGTGAAGGAGGAGGAGATGGAGGCTTTTTTCTGACCCTTCCTCTGGAACACCATGACTTTGGTCTTCTTAGAGTTGATGGGTAGTGCCCATGTATTGCTGAATTTCTCCAGGACTGACAGGCTTTCTTGGAGGCCACTCTCTGTGGGGGACAGCAGCAGGAGGTCATCAGCGTACAGTAGGAACTTCACCTCACGGTCATGCAGGAGGAGGCCGGGGGCTGAGGAGTCCTCCAGAGCTGCAGCCAGTTCGTTGATGTAGATGTTGAAGAGCGTTGGGCTCAGGCTGCAGCCTTGTCTGACTCCTCGGCCCTGCTGGAAACAAGCTGTCCTCTTGCCGTTCACCTTCACGCTGCATTGGTTCCCAGTGTATGAGCTCTTGATGACATCATACGTCCTCCCTCCAATTCCACTCTGCAGGAGTTTCAGGAATAGGCCCGGGTGCCACACGGAGTCAAACGCCTTCCTCAAGTCCACAAAACAGGAGAAGATCTTGCCCCGTTTGGTGTTGTGGACATGGGTCTTGATGAGGCTGTGCAGGGTGTAGATGTGGTTGGTGGTGCGGTGGTTCGGCATGAAACCGGCTTGACTTTTACTGAGGACCTCATGCTGTGTGAGGAAGGTGAGGACTCTTCTGTTGATGATGCCGCTGAATAGCTTTCCCAGATTGCTGCTCACACAGATCCCACGGTAGTTTGCTGGGTCATATTTGTCCCCACTTTTATGGATGGGGGTTATGAGGCCTCGGTTCCAGTCTTGTGGGAAGTGTCCGGAGCTCAGGACAAGGGTGAACAGTTTGGCCAGTGCAGCGTGGATGTCTGGCGGGCTGTATTTCAGCATCTCGGGGGGGATGCCATCAGCACCACTGGCCTTTCTGCATCTGATTAGAGTGATGTTCTCCTGTATTTCCTGTGTGGTGATCGGCCGGTCTAGGGGGGTCTGGAAGTCCTTGATTGCCTCTTCCATGTGCCTCAGTTTTGTGGTTATTTCTTTCTGTTCCTGGGTTTGCTCTTCTTCATCTTCTATCTATCTATCTATCTATCTATCTATCTATCTATCTATCTATCTCCTATCTATCTATCTCCTATCTATCTATCTATCTATCTATCTATCTATCTATCTCCTATCTATCTATCTATCTATCTATCTATCTATCTATCTATATTCTATCTATCTCCTATCTATCTATCTATCTCCTATCTATCTATCTATCTATCTATCTATCTCCTATCTATCTATCTATCTATCTATCTATCTATCTATCTCCCTGCATCTGGTACACACACTATAGAGAATCTAATTAAGACACATGTTACAGCCACAACCATCCCACAAGCTAATGATGAGTGTGCGGTGTCAGGAGGATTACATTTATGCTATATATACATACACAGCCCCAGATTCATCAATCTACCTGAGACAAACACCATAGTAACCAATCACAGCGCAGCTCTCATTTCTCATAGTGCTCTGGCAAAATGAAACCTGAGCGTTGATTGGTTGCTATGGGCAACAAAGAGAGGCTGATATATCTGGGTCATAGTCTTGTGCCCTGGGTGTTTACATAACACGAATATACTATATACTATATATATATACTCCCTTATACAAGGGAAGATGACTAATATGACTTTCACCAGTCATGTTAGTTTTAACAAATCTCAATCATTTATTAGTAATGTATTATTGTGTGTTCCTTTAAATTTAAAGTGGAAGCAGCTGAGTTGATGTAAAAAAAAAAGAGAACATGACAATAGAGCTTAATAATTCTCATGAATTTTAGTTCAATGGTTTTTAGACTATAAATATTGACCCCCAGCAATAAAATGGCTGCCCTTACATTATAACTACTTTTTAAAAGATATCTGTTTCTGAGGTAGATTTTAGATTTTGTATTCAGTGAGATCTTATACCAAAGCTACATAAGGGGGGCGCTAATAAATCTTATTTTTAGCCCAATGCCCCTCCAAGTGTCAATGTGCTATTTTTAAAGAGTCAGGTGGGTGGGGCTCATTTAAAGCAAACTCCACCCCTGAATCTTTGACTATAGGTGTGTCATGTGACCCTATATGGCATTCCTGACTGGCTCAGGAGGTATAAGGGAGAAGGGCCCTATTAGGGGCTTTGAGAGATAATTTAAAGGATGCAATTGGATGCAATTGGACTCTCTGCTCGATCATTTGTATGATTTTCTAATGTAAAGGAGCCGTCCCTGGTAGCAGATGCCCTTCAGAAGCCGATTCTAGCCACAGCCTTCCATTACCCGTGATATAACCTACACTTTTATCTGAATGATAATTCTCCTCTGATTTCATCTTGGAGATGCTGAAAATAAATATCCGAGATTACAGACTTGGAGTGGAGGGGTGTCTCTCATTCTGGATGTTACACTTGCCGCCTGTCTGTGAATTAACATTCTAACTTGTAGTAGGAGAATCTTCATGAATTATGGATCAATTTATACAAGGCAGAACTCCCCTTCTGGGTGAGATCTATTTTGGCGTCATTCTTCTCCACAACAAAACCTCAGCTCGACCTTAAACCCTGACTTTGTCATTATTCAGCCCTGCAATCATCGGGGAGGATTTATAGAGAGGGTTGATGCTGGAAAACCTTGGGAAACACTCCAAGGAAAATACCCTGAATGTATGGGGATAAACACTCATGGGGTAGGGAGCGTTAAAGGGGAGTATCAAATGTTTAAAGGGGAAGTCTGGCCATAGACAACTGCTAACAGCCGATAGGGTACAGGGAAAAATAACAATCAGAGGGTGCCTACCTCTCCCTGTGCCCACAATGTGCCGCTGAACCGCCCCCCCCCCCCGGGCCCCCCGCAGTGTTCTGATGATGTCATGACTTTGGGGGGAAATGTCCGTCCTTGCTGATGGACAGCACACTCAGCCAATCAGTGACTGAAGCGGCATCCTGCCCTAGTCACTGACTGGCTAGGCAGGCTGTCTATCAGCCGGATCGTGGCGTTGGAAGCTCAGGATATCCCGAAGCCAAGCAGGGATCCCGGAGCTGCCATCCAATGATGCAAAGGCACGCGGAGAGGTGAGTTTACATTGTTTATGTTCCCCCCATGCCCCACGGCTTCTAAAAAAAAAATATATATATATATAGTCACCAGACTTCTCCTTTAACTCAAACTGAGATTGGTTTTAAAGGTTTTAAATCAACTGGTGTCAGAAAGTTACACAGACTTGTAAATTACTTCTATTTAAAAAAATCTCCAGTCTTCCATTACTTAACAGCTGCTGTACATCCTGCAGGAAGTGGCGTATTCTTTCCAGCCTGACACAGTGCTCTCTGCTGCCACCTCTGTCCATGTCAGGAACTGTCCAGAGCAAACCTACAGAGACCTTCCTCAGTACATGTCCAAACTTTATACAGTAAATCTAAGACTGTGTACACATAATACTACTAATACTACCCTCTGCTGGGGTGTGTATTTTTATCAGAGATGTGCATAAAGAGCTTTCTGTTTTTAAGTTTACAGTCAAATTTGGATCAAATTATTTGTACCTAGACACCACACCATAGAGTGTAGTATATTTGTATTGTTATTATTATTATTATTATTATTATTATTATTATTATTATTATTATTATGATTATTACCCCAAAGGGGACTTACAAGCATTAGCCACACTATAATGCAGCCGGAGATCAAGGACTTTCCGAATTGTGAACCCCCAGCTGTAAAAAGTGTCCTCAGGTGGACGTACAAGGATCAGCCACTCATAAAGCTATTGTGACCACAGAGACTTTGGTGGGTGTACTACCACCTTCAGCTGCCCTGCAAACACAGGACACGGGACACACTCAGGTAAGCATATTGAAAATAATAATAATAATAATAATAATTTCCTTATATTATGCCTAGTGGTTGTACACATATAAGCAGAATTTCAAAGAAACCATTTCAGGTTTTGGGCAAAGTTCTCCCCAGTTATGGCTATATCCCATACTGCAGCCTGTACATATAATACTGCCATACACTGTACACTGTGAATACTATTGCCACATAATGCACATTCTGAACATAATACTGCCATATACTACCCCCTGTGACTATAGTATTACCATATACTGCAACCTATAGATATAATACGTCCACATACTGCACCTTCTGAAGATAATACTTTCACATACTTCACCTTCTGCCACTGTACTGCGCCCTCTTAATATAATACGGACACACACTGCGCCCTCTGAGTACAATGCTGCCACGTACTGCACCCTGTAGATATAATATTGCAGCTATTCAATATAATACTGCCACTGTACTGCATCCTCTCAATATAATACTGCCACACACTGCACCCTCTGAATACAATGCTGCCACATACTGCACCTTGTGTATAATATTGCCAAATACTGCAGCTATTGAATATAGTACTGCCACTGTACTGCACACTCTGAATATAATGTGGCTACATACTATACCATCCAATTATACTAGTGCTACACACTGCGCACTCTGAATATAATACTGCCACATACTGCACTCTCTGAATATAACACTGTCACTGTAAGGCATCCTCTAAATATAATACTGCCACACACTGCACCCTCTGAATGCAATGCTGCCACATACTGCACCCTGTGTATATAATATTGCCAAAT